>NW_011967232.1:412568-458028 GCF_000949405.1 Vollenhovia emeryi | reverse complement strand
TATACAGATGCGCGGGAAGAAGTTTCTAATTTCGGGAAAACGTACTTTTACTCCAATTAGTTACGTTTTATACATAGAATCTTTATAATGCAGAAGAATTATTATTAGTACACGTAGGATTATGGGATTAGAGTACGCATAGAGGTTCTTTACAATACAGAAGGATTATTATTCGCAACGGAATCAAAGTGACATAGTACCTTAGCGGTAAATGAAAAAAAAACGAAAGAAGAAGAAAAAGGTCGAGCTCGTACAAAGTGAAGGGCGGGTGAATTTCCGCGTTTGCGTACACGTGAACGAACTTCCGACTGCGCGCGCGTTGTCGGGTATTATTTTTAATCACTCAATAGTTCGCCCGAATGCCCGAGTACGAATCTCGAGGCAATGCGATTATCCCGTAATTGGATTACGTTTGACTTCCACCTGTTTTCATGCAGATACGCTGCGCTCGCTTCTTTTCACATCGCCGGTAGCGCCGAGGTGCCAATATCGTTTTTTCCCTCTGCTTTTTTAATGCAGCAATTCACGCGTGTTAACTTTCAGCAACTCGACGCAACTTATAACAGTACGATCTAACGGTATACTTTCCGATCAAAAATATATAGTAACTTACAATTTTGCTTTTAAATGACAACACATACCTTCAGTATTTGTAAATCATTTCTACATTCTTGTTAAGAAAGAAAGAGAAAGAGAGGGGGAGGGAGAGAGAAAAGAAGGGAGCGAAAAAGAAACTTGAAATCTGTGGCAAACGTGCGAACTAGTCCTTGACTGTGAATTTATATATTAGCATCCTCTTATCCTTTTAAATTGACCATGAATCATGAATTCCCTGTCGCGTGAGGGAGCATCTGGTCTCCGCGTTATATTGTGTCAAAGGGGCGAGAGATCTCATGAGGGTAGTAAACCATCAGCCGATAATCGATCATGCGACTCGGTAGCTCCATTCATGGGGTGTATAAAAGAGATAAGCATCATGAGCTTTCGTCATCAAAGCGCGTGACATGTAGCCTTTTATGCCAAAATATCGCTTGCCTTTTTACGGTGCGAATTAAGTTAGTCCATTACCGTCCTCCTCTCGCTTTATCAATCGTTGTATCGTTAATCGGATATCGCTTCAAGTTTGCGCTGAATGACCGTTTCCTCCTCCATGCCTTTTTTTCCCCCCCGCCACGGCGGGACTTAATGATGTCCTCGAGTTCTTACGCTCTACGTTACCGTCGCGAGATATCTGGAAAAGGAGAAATTTCCTGTAGCTCCTGCAATTCTCTGCGCGGGATTCGAAGAAACTGTAATAAAGATATTGGGGATGCGGCAGTTTTCAACGCGTACGAGCTTTTCCAACTTGCGGGCGACATTAATGAAAAAGTGATTAATTTCAACCGTAGGGTGGCAAGCTCGCTCGACCGTCGGACTCGGACCGCGTTGCCGGGTGAACTGAACCGAGAGGGCGAGAGGAGTCGCGGCGGGCGGCAAGTAACTGACCGCAAAAGCGACGACGAGCTCTTTTATTTATTCCTGTTTTCTTTTACACGGAGACCCCATTCGTTCATTAGACCCGACCATCCATGCAACACGCTCGCGCAGGCTGAAGTTGGTGCCGAGTTTTCTCTCGGACCGCATGGTACATCTCTCATCCTATCTTCTCCGCCAACTCGAAATTCCCTGCCTCGGTCGTTCCTCTAAACTGTCTGTTGGTGGTTCGTAGTAATTTGAAAATGTGATCACATCTGGATTTTGTTGGACTGCACGCGCTACCTCATTCTTAATAAGAGATTTATTTAGTCCGCGAGACATTTTCTAACGCGATATGGCGCAACCGCGACAAATTTACGCGACACGACCAAATTGTATAACGTCTTTTTACAATTATTAGCAACGTTGTCACAAACATGCGGATCCGCCTCTCCCTTGCTCTAAGAATTTGCCCACTTCGTTACTCCCAACGTTCTCCGTTTTTCTCTCCCTACGTGCGACTAATTCTCACGCGTTTTTGTCCGCAACCCAGAGCGCGTTTTTGCGGTGAATCGGTCGCGTTACAAAATTCCTCCGTAGCCGGCGAGAGATCGGCAGTAATCGAGGCGGAAGCGAGAACGCGTTTGATCCTAAAGCGTCCCAGCTATTTTTTATATACGCACCGCCGCCCGTCTCGCTCTTACCTCGCGAAAACGCGGCTCTTTCATTGATTAACACACCAGCAGGACGCCGGCACTTAAGCTTGAGGCTGTATGCATTTAATTACGTAATGTCAGACACACGGGCGTAGCTAAATAAACACGCGCGCAACGCAACGCAGAGATGCGTGAGGGTAGGAGTTTGACGCGGAGATGGGCGACGGTGGTTAGTGGTGGTGGTGGTGGCGAATAATGATGGTGGTAGTGGTAATAGTAAGCAACCGCACCTGCGAATCTTTCGGCGCCGGGTACTTCGGAGGCATGCGAAACTGCGCGCATTCGAGCTGAACGTCGGTGTAACCAGTCCGGCCCGGGGCTAATGTTGCAACACAGCAATGCCAACCTTTACCCTCTCGCCCATTCGCATGTCTCCCATCTTCCCTCCCTCTTTCTGCCCCCTCTCTCTCTCTCTTGCTACCCTCCTCCTCCTTTCTCCCCCTCGTTCCGCCCATCGGTCGTCCTGCACACTATACCCCGTGCGCCGCTTGGCAGCTGCCTCTTCCTGCTGCTCCCGTGCTAATTAATTAAAGGACACCCAGGAGAGACGGCGCGCGGTAGCGTTAGCCGTGCCGAGAAAAAACATGTGCCAAAGTTGGCCCGTTTTTCAAGCGCCGTAATGCCGCCTCGCGCCGTCCGATTGTTTTAATATCGATCGTCGCGTCTCGTACGCCGGGAATAATCTTCCCGTACGTTGGTGTCCCTGTTGTATTTTGCTACGTCCATAAGTCGGTCGCATTACGAGTATAAATTGCAATTGTAGCATCTGGCGCGGTAAAGCGTTCAGAGCCCTTCTGTTGACCCAAGGGGGTAATAAAATTACCACGCCGGGCGGGCTTTTCACCGCGTTTTAATGCGCAAACAATTCTCATCCCCGTCTTACGCGTTACTCTCCTTTAGCGATCGGAAACGTTGTTCGTCCCGAGGTAACGACCGCGCGCGCGCGCGCGAGAAGGGAAGAAAATGCCATTTCGGCAAAACCGACCGACACGCGGTTTCATTACTGTCACTTAAGACTTAAGCCCAGCTTAAACTCCGCTCCAAGCGATCGTGGGATTTGCCGTGTTAAAGCTAAGCCACCAAGAAGCGCCGTGACGGTAAGGATATAGCAAAACAGACCGCCATTCGCACAGCGTATCCACTTTAGAGTTTTCGCAAAAGTCGTTCATTTAATATTGTTTACACATAAATCCGACTAGATGAAACTTGCGCTAGATTGTTCCGTTTCATTTTAATTGTATAGTAAGCTATTATTGTTTTTCAACTTGTTCTACATCGCTTTGTATAAATAACAATCTGTAATTGTTTTTTGCGGATTTTTATTGCGCCCCTGCAAACATTGGATACGCCTTTAATCTTTGATATCCGATTAATTTTTCAATTTTACCGTTAACAGTGAGAAATAATTTTGGAAAAGTCACCGTTTCATATTCCCGCAGTTTTGTTCATGGATTTCTACAGTGGATTAAATCGACTTTGAATATTAAAGCGTACAGTTGACGAAATTAGCCTCAGCAAAAGTGGTAATTATTTACTAGGACGCGCTAATGAGGTGAATTTACTGTTTAGATATGTGTATGTGCATGTACCATCTTTGTATGGAATATTTATACGGGCGCAACATATATCATGCATAATACGAGATTATATCGCGCGAAAATTGAGACCATTCTATCGTCCACGGATGATATTGAAATATTCGCGAGTCTCGTATTGCGATTTGAAAAGAAAAAATTAGGTATCTGAGCAGAGTAGAATTCAGCTAAAAGATGCGAAGCCACCTTAATTTTTACGATACGGCGCATGCCAGCTAGATAACGCGCTAGCAAATAGAGTTAGAACGGTGGAAAGAATCTAAATAGCCACTATGGCAAGTGGCGATGTTTCTAT
Source organism: Vollenhovia emeryi (assembly GCF_000949405.1). Taxonomy (NCBI): domain Eukaryota; kingdom Metazoa; phylum Arthropoda; class Insecta; order Hymenoptera; family Formicidae; genus Vollenhovia; species Vollenhovia emeryi. The sequence continues at coordinate 453,967 of NW_011967232.1, read as the reverse complement.
CTGTCTTGCCGCCGATTTAACAGCCACTTTTTTTCATTTGCGCGCACTGCGCTCCGTAGAGAAACCACACATTCGCTGCTTGCTTCATTCTTTAAACAGGAGAGTTAACTTCAAGGGCTAATTGAAATTTGTAGAGTGTGCGAGTCTACTTGAACACGAAGTCAAAGCCAGAATTTTACTGTTAGCCGATAATTTTACCTTAGTCGATATTTCACCGTTGCCTAGTTGCAAGTTTTTCAAGTGGGGCAGGTCAACAATTTTAACTCGAGCCGATCGAACGTGCGAAAAACTGGGGTGGTACAACTTATTATTATTCTTGATGCGTTCCGTCGCGAAGTAAAGTCTCACTGGTGGCCCGATTTTGTCCCGATGTTTCAGCGTATCCGCGAACAGCGGATCGATCGGTCGGGATTATAAATATTGACGAAACATTACGAGAAAGATACCCCGAGCAATTCGATAGGCATCCGCCACGTAATGGTCGGGGCGATACGCTTTAACGCAGGAGTTTCTCGCGGATGTGCAATGCGAATGCGAGACACGCGTACTCTATCGTATTCCCCCGTGTGAAAGAACAATCTAATTTATGTCGAGCTCTGCCCATGCGCGTTTCGTACGGACGTATTCGATACATGATAAATACACAAAAGTCATAGCTATCATCATACGCGGCGTTCCATCGAGCTTTTATTTTCGGCTCCATTGAAAATTAACGTCAATTTCTTAACAAATAGGTACCTGACAAAATTAGACCGTAATACTGTACTTGTATCGAGCTTTTATTTCGGCTCCATTGAAAATTAACGTCAATTTCTTAACAAATGGGTACCTGAAAAAATTATACTGTAACACTGTGCTTGTAGGACGATAAGTATAAAAAATGTATCGATATGTTTTTCTGACTCACGTCGTATACCGGCGAAAAGTATCGAGTATAAAAATCTGAGGATAATCTCAGTCTAATTTCTCGCTTATGCAAATATTAATTACTTTTATTGGCAATGTAGATTACGGAATAGAATTCTCATCCTCGATTTTCCGTCCGTGTAAAAACGTTGCTTGCGAAGATTACGTGGAAAAAATTACGTGGAAAGCAAACTTTTTTTTTCCCGCGTATGCTCGCGAGATGCCCCGATTATCGATTTATCATCCTTCTTCGTTCGCTGATACTCTTGGTCCATATTTTCTAGTCGCATATTATCTAGATAGTCATCTGTGCTATCGGTTTAAAATGTTGCCCAGTGAGGAATAAAAGGAAGAGTCGGAGGGAAACAAATAAACAACGGTTTTACATTCGCAGTAATACTTGAAATCAATGTAACACTCGACATATTTATCGTGCGTGTGTGCACAAAAGAAATTCTGCTAAGGTACATTTCATCGTTTTAATTCCCATTGTTACTGGAAATTCGAAGAGAAAAATCTGTTAGAGAAGAGTCTGATTATGTAGGAAATCTAGAATATGTGACACTCGCTTATTTACAACATATAGGTGTTTAGATTAGGTAGACAAACGGTCGTTGGCCCTACCTGTTTGTCCTTAAGTTAGTTACAAAACATTTAGAGATAAGGGAGAGAGATGACGAGCGATTTCTGACGGTCAAAAGATCGTCGAGAGCAGTAGTCGAGACACCGAGCGATGAAGACGTATAATTGTGCGATCGGGGAAACCTACCTCGGGACGATTAGGAACGTGTTCTCGGTACTTCGCTAATATATGTGAACAGTTTTAATATACCCCTAGACGTGTGATTTATTTTCAAATCCAACCTACATCCTACAATTATGGTAAAGAAATGAGGATTATTGTTTCGAAACCTGGTAATGACAAAAGAGTCACTTTTCCTTAACAAACTGTTAAACGGTTTTGTGCCCACGACATAGTCGCTACTGGCGATCGATAGACGGATCAAGCACATGTCAACGACGATTCGCACGAGCGACGTACGGTTCATAAATGTTGCAGTCGCGTAGGGAACGCGCGAAGGGTTAATCCGAGGGTCCGCTCGCGTAATGGTATTAATGTCGTGCCTGTGCCCACGGTAGAACCGGCCGGGTAGAAAACCGTGTAATCATCGGCACGCGAGAGTGCGTCCTGTTACCGTCGACGATAAGGACTGCAATCGCGAGCAGGCTGACCAGGTCGACAATTCGCTAGTTTCCCCATTCGCGGGCTAACAAAACAGCGCGCGTGTTGCAGTTGAAATTATTCGAATCGTCGAACTGCTCTGCTTTCCTCACGGGAAATTCCCGAAGCCCGCTTACTTGCGTCGGCATGGAATTTGGTTTGGGAGGGCCTTAATTCACTGCGTAAAATTGCCGGCACTCGGCCGTAATGGAACGTAGAGAGGGATACTCGGACACGCGAAAGTAGGGCTGATTTTATTTCCACGGTAACCCCGCGATCAATTGATTCGATTGTCCGAAAGTCCAGTTCTCATATAACGCACTTTCCTAGGAAGCGCCGCTATTCCCGATTGGTCTCGACCATTATGGAATTAGGATGGTATACGGGAGATGATTGTATCGCGATGAAAAATCGCGCTTTCTCATGTTTATCGCGCGGAAGTCCGAAACATTTCCGCGCACAAGGGAAACGTATGGCTGAACACATTTTAACAAAGTATCTCTTACAGTCCCGGGGTATTTTATTTGCTAACAAAAGTAGAATTGCGCGTCGATTTAAATGGAATTTTGTAATTTCCAATGCTAATAAATACATAATCGGCTTTGCCGCGATTCCGGCGATAAATCGGTTTTTTATCGGTATACGATTAGTGTTGCACGAATCTTTCTAAGCGCTGATTGTTACTGAAACACGTATGCGCGCGTGTTTGTATTTATTTATATCCATAGCTACATACGTATTCTGGATGGGTAAGCTTCTAGTCGCTGAATTTCAAGGCACGCTCTGAAACGTACCCAGCACACGTATGAAAGTGCAATAAAGAAAAGTGGCGTTCGTGCTCAGCCCGAATGCGCCACGGCGCGGCGCGGCGCGGCTCGCACTCGTTCTCGAGGAATTTATTTTCGATCATGGTGGCCATTGCTGATTAGCGCGACAATGGCAGCTTTGTTCTACGATTAACGACGTTTTCTCCAATTCCACCCATTTCGTGTACCCTTCCCGGTTCCCGATAATCGTACACTCGAATCCGGATAAGATTTAAAGAGCCATTCTCGGGAACTTACGACGGCTCTTAACTATATGTAACGGTTTTCATTAAATTTTAAACCGTAGTACCTATGGGAGACGTGTGCGATACTTGTTGTTACAAGATTCAGCTATTTACGATTGCTGTTTCCGGTATAAAACGTTAACGATGTATCGCGCTGTCTTGAAGCCCGGCGAAGGGCCGCCTCTTCTTCTTCTTCTTCTTTTTTTTTATCGTCGCGAGTAAGAGCGTTCGCTTTCATTGACGTGTACTTGTTCTCGCGAAACGATGTATCACGCATTGTGAGATTATCTGCCCGTTAAGATCTCTCGAGCTCTCGAGGGGTGTAGCTACGAGAGGAAAGAAAGCGCGAGATTGTAGCGGATATGATAGAATTTTCTTTAACGCTCTTTGAGGCAAAGAATGGGCGCAAAGCTCACTTAGGGCGGGACCGTGGTCTCTCGTTTTCAGCGGGAGATATCTAGATAAAGCTAGTTTTTTTTACATAATTAGATTCTCGAGCGGGTGCTTGAGAGATCGCTGATAGGGAATCACTTATCTCCTCCTCGCGCGTAGAACAGGGTGGTTAAGACTTTGACCTTTATCCGCGCAATTACACCCTCTCGATGCCTCAATACCCCGCGTGATACTCCCTGAATAATGAAAGTGGCCCGGTGAGATCTTTCCTGGGGGAATGCCGCTCCCTTTCTACTTTCCTCGCCGGAAAACGTCGAAACGGCACGCGGAATTAGATAGTGAAAACCACCGACGATCCCGCAGGCGCCTCGAAACCAAGAACGCGGTTGCTCCCAGCATCTCAACGTCGTTCGCGGGCGCTAATATCTATCGCCATTGTAGCTCGTGCAGCATTTTACGGAGCAATGAAAATATTTCCTCTCGATGCGATTAACCGCCGCACATTTTTCTCGCCATTTTAACCCAACAAATTGCTTCAACCTAAATGCCGATAACTTTCGCGTAGCCGCGCACAGGCGTGGGGATGTCGGGCGCGCTATTGCGCACATTAATCGTACGAGAACTTCGTTATTTAGATCGTTATTTATTGTTCATTTTATTCTTTTCGAAGGAACGAAAGCGGGGGGGGGGGGGCACGAGAAAATCGTTACGCGTAAAGTTTTATAGGACGAACCCGCGGCGCATTTATTTCGCGCAGCGATGATCGATGCGTTCAATATAAACGAGGTAATGACAAAGTATTTGTTACGGCGAGCGAAAGAGCCGTAACGCGTTCTCGTGAGCACCAGCGCGAGATAGCTTCGGTTGTGTTTTGATAAGCCTGATGATAACCAAGCGGATTCGCGCACGTATATGTAATTACGCTGCGGCCGGGTGTGCGCGCGAGTGCGCGCGCGAGTGTTGCCGCTTACGCCCCCGCGTACACGTGCAATCTAAGCGTACGCGTGTCTACACCGATATTGGTTTCACCTTAAACTGCACCCCCAAAGTGTTGGGAAATTTAATCAAGAAGATTGCCTTTACGTAGGTACGATACCGCGCCACCTCTGTGATCTTCTCCTTTCTTGAGCGGCGAAACGCCGCGCCGCCACCAGATTCTCATAAAGTCTCATTTTCGTCCGTCTGTTTTCGCGGTTAAATATACACGTTGACGAGACCTAATTGCAGCGATTTCAACCACTTAACGCGTGTTTGAAAGATTTCTGCTCGGGCGATTACGAATGGAACTTTTCTCATTGAAGAAATTTACTTCGCATCTCCGTCGCAAACGCAGCATTTATTAAGTCAGAATTAGATCAATTAGGGGTGTTTTCTGAGCAGTAATGGGAGATCATTTGTTGCGGAATTTTAAGTTTTAGTATCAACGACTATATTAATTCGCCTTTAAATTGTAACGTGAAATTTAATGGCAATAAAATATGCATTCTTGAAGCTTAATTTTCCTTTTAAAGCTTTTTATTGGGGATTACTCATAACTCGAGTAATACCACGGACTGTTGACGTTTCTGTTAAGAAAGAAACGATTATAAACGAAATAAAGTAGTCCGTAATTGTGGAACGCATTGCGGTCGAGCTGACATTTTCTACTTATTTTCCATCGCGACATTTGTGTTAATGCACAAGGATTCGGTAAATTTCTTAAATATTTTACTTACTTAAATTTCTCTATATTTATTAATACCCGATAGTTTCCATCGTAATTATGTCGAAGGAAATTTTTGTGAGGGAGGAAGCTTGGCTGCAAATTCTTGGAAAAACGGCACCCCACGAGGTCTATCCGGCGTTCTATCGCGCGGTTTCTCCCGAGATATTTCTCGCGGTCGATTCAGCGATAAAGCGCCTGTCGGAAGGAGAGCGAAGCCGCGTCGAAGGCGGGTGTTGATTGGCCGCCAATCGCAAAGCGCAGCGGAAAACCTCGAAGCTCGCAGGTTGGTACGCGGTCGGAGGCTGGTCGTGGATTAAAGGCTTTTCTTTCGAATTTCACGTCAGTCAGCTTCGCGCCCGGGATAATCCCGGGAGCTGTATTCGCGGCGCGTATATAAAATAAAGATCCGCCACGTCTGTCGGGCTGCGTTCCGCTTAATAACGCTTAATAAACGGCGACCGATCTGACATGACGCGCCGCCTTTCTCTCTCCAGTTTTCTCTCACACTCTCTTTCTTCACGGGACTCTCTCTCCCCCCCCCCCTCTCTCTCTCTCTCCCTCTCTCCGGAAGCTTTTATACGGCAATGAAACGGATTACACTCTTTTACGCGCGTTTGGCACGTGGGACAGGGGCTGGATGTGGAGACTGGCAGACTTGCGTGAAAAACGAGAGAAAACAAGTTCTGCTACGGGGTGGGACCGTTGGGAAAGAGTCGTGGTTGCCGCACGGTTTGATGGAGATCCGAAACGAATGTTGGATGGGGAACTCATATGGGAGTTACGAGTGTTACGTCTCTGTTATAAGCGCACTCGCGAGTCGTATTGTTTGTTTTTCGTCAAGTCCGATTCAACATTCGGGTGGTGATTTTCGACTCTATTCCGCGAATGAGCGGACCGCGGAACAAAGTGCCTCGCGTAATCATAAATCGTGGCAATAATTAATTAAGCTAATTGCAATTATATCCAAAAGTTTGATGTCTAAAAATACAGCGGAATTGATTTGCACCTAACTGCCTCTCTCTCTCTCTCTCTCTCTCTCTCTCTCTCTGTCTCTCTCTCTCTCTCTCCCCCCCCCTCTCTCGTAAGTTGCAACTTTGAAAGTTTACGAGGCGGAGTTTTGCCTACCCTGCCTGATCGAGAACAGCGACTGGAGTCGTTTACCTCGGAGGAATTTACTTGGTAATTAATTAATGTAATGAAGAAATAGCTAATGTCAAAAAAGGTTTGGTTTTCCATGCATGGCGAAGAGAGAATTCCGCATTCCTTGTTCCACCATAACAATTTATTTTTAACTACTAAAAATTATGATAACATTGTTGTCGTTATAAATGACGGGTGGCCACTGGGAATGTGCTGGAGGGAACATATTCGACGTTTTAATCGTACGAAGAATTGTGATTCCAGATAACATAAATGTACAAACACAGAATGGAGAGATACGTTTAACGCTTAATATACGATGTGACTTGGACCCATAAATTTTTCGTTACGTCTGTCGCAAGGATTTCAGCATACTCGACTTTTTCCCCGATAAATAATGCCGACGAAAATAAACAACCAAGTTCTCGATCGCGCACTTGTTCCATCGCGCGCGACAATTTTTTACCCGCATATTTGTTCGCTACGCTTGTCGTTATATCGATTGAAATGCTATCGGGCGTAACCGTCTACTATCGATCAAGAGAGCTTCACCCTCCTTCGACGAACTCAGACGCGACTTTTGACAACTTTAATCCTCCACCCGTCCGCGTCCTAGTGGGACCCGAGCGAAATCCTTGGATCAAAACGGGGCTGGAACTACTCAGCCCACCACCCTTTCCTTTCCTGGAACATGAAGGTATTCCTCGCCAAACCAAACTACGCGATGGTCCGTGTTGAACTAAACCGCAAGCCGTCGGCCAATTATACGGGACCCTAATAATTTAACCACGTGTCGTTGGTTTGCCTAGATTTGGCCATGATAACACTCCGGTGTGCGAGGTCGTTGTATGCAGCCAAACCGTCGGCTGCAAGGGGGGTTGACTCGCGCCCGCCGATCCCCGCAGGGATATTTTATGGTAACGTTATGGCTTACTAATAACAGGCTACCGTCACATTTTAGAGCTGTTAATCATACAAGCCGGTATGAAAGCAACGCACACGTAACATTGGTTTGACATCGAAACGAGCGCACGCATACGAAGAAATGTAATTGGGAACTTTCTACGATCGTCGGAGCTTTCGCCCGACGTCTGTTTGACTTTCGTTTTCTAGATCCGTAGAAGATAGCGTTGCGAAAGTTCGAATAATGCGCTATTGACAAAAGAAGATTTGAGATACTTCCGTTGAATTATGTTTTCCGATATAGACAGCATATCACTTGCAAAACAATTTTTCTAACTCAAATGCGAGTTTGAGAATATTCGCTGTAGCTATAAAACAACCACGATATAATTTGAAACTGAGATAAATGTTTATTTTCGTCAAGTTTTACGAAAAGATGCACTCTCCTAGAGTATGGCAATTTATTCACGATGTACTTGCGCGAAGTGCCTCTATCGACTTGGTCGAGGAGATTTACAAGTAAGCACCTAATATTCGTCTCCGAAGTTACTCGACTTAACGCTCCCATACAATACTATTAGCCGTCTCATTCGGCCGCCCCGTCCCGGGAGTCGCGATTATTGGATCAGTAAGTTTTATTGCTTCCTAAACAATTCTCGGGACGCTTAACGAACCAATAAACGTTATGGGTCTGATAACTGTCTCGTACAGTGCCTCGGCATTAGCTGCTCTGCGCGCGTTAATGGGTAAAGCAAAGTTTCGTCGTACTTTGTAAAGCGCGTCGGGAAACTTTTTCTCCCTTGCGGCTTAACACCTCACGGATTTGTCGTCGTGCTCGTTGTTATTACAGCGCGCGGCCGATATGTGCCGTTATGGAGCGCTTTCCAACTAATGTTCAAGATACAGGGGAACTCTCCGCTACACCGAAACTTTCTAACTGCATTAACTCAACCGTACGTGCGCCCCATTCCTTGGCAGATCGTACTTGTAACCTCCTATTTCGTCCCGGATTGATTACGGTTCTAACGCAGCGATTGCATTAACGACGAACTTTAATGGCGCGCAGACCGAAAACATAGCGGCGTGTTTGTCCTTTGATTTCAAGACATACAGAAGCGCCACGAGTTCTCTTCGCGCTACCTTTCATCTCTACGCGCTCTTTGATTAATATATATTTCAAGTCAATCTTACCCGAACAGAAATCTGATTGGATATCAGCTTTATTCGCAATTCTTTCACATTTTCAACTTTAAATATTCTTGCTATTGATCCGAAAATTCAGGTCCTTTTTAAGTAAAGTCCATCCAAGTCCTCGGTTAAATAAGAAACAAGATTCTTCTTTATGACATCCCAGGTATAGTACAGGTCGCAAACATCTTTAGATTTTCACATAAATTTGTAATCCAGGTACTATTATATTTTCGCTTCGGACGTTTTGTTAAAAAGAAATTTATTCCGAAAACTTTTAGTCGTATGTAAAGAGAGTGTGGGGAGCCCGGGACACCACGCGCAGAGATCGATGCGGTGACATTTTTAGAAGGTAATATTGGCGAAGTGCTGCAAAACGATCTTCCAATAATTTTTCCTCCCAAAGTTACGTGGGTGGCTTAGATATTAAAAAGTACCCGCCTTTATCGTTGAACTCCTGTCTCCTTCGACTTCATCGATCATCGATTATGATGTGAGTATTCGTGATGGAACTCCATCTCGGCCCGTTTCCATCAGGGGAGTTAAGAGGTCGGGGCGGAGAATAGGGTGGAGAACACACTTCCATTGTATTTGTCCTCTCTTACCTGTCTTTAATTCACATTTTCTCACCTTTTTCAACTCACCTCTATCAAAGAGCATTTCTGCTTCACTCTTCACTCGGTTGTCGTTTATTCCATTTCACTCGCGCGTGCGCGCGCTGCGCCGCGGTTTCCCCACGGGATCTCCGCTACAGAAACGCGGACAAAAAAATACCTGGTAATCTTTTTTTTACGGTCGACGATGATTTTTCTGACGCTTGAATTTTCTTTCTCTTGTTTTGTTTGGTTTTTCGCCTTTGTGGGGGTTTTTTTTCGCGCAATTTGATCGAGCGTGTCGCAAGGTCATGATGGGACTGCACGATCGATTCGCGTATTGAAAAATCTACCGATACTTAATTGACACGGCCTGTATACAAATGCCAATAGTTTTGGAAACACGTGCGCGCTATATGGCCGTACGTGGAATGTTGCCACTGTTCGACGTGGCGCGGTGTCAGTGGTGCGAGTAAATACTTACATTCCTTTCGCTCCGCAGTCTATAGGATAACAATACGCCGGGGAACTGTTTTACGGCATTGTAAGTAGACTCGCGTGGCATCCTGTAACTGTACATTTCCATACTCTACCTGACCGCCCGCCCGCCCGTCCTCCCTCTCCCCCCCCCTTCACCCGCAAATACACCTGCCTCGGTACCGTAGGGTCCTCGTGCGGCTTTATATTTTGCTCTCTTCACGCGTGACGTCATCACCAAAATACGTGAGCGGCGTTAGGAATTGCGGGGCAACACGTAGAGAACCGCGGAGACGAGCGTGGCTTCAACGAGCGCGGCGGGAACTACCCTTAACCCACGGAAGAGATCTTATTCCGAATGGAACAGCCTGATCTCATCACCCAAAGTCGCTATTCTTTTACGCATAAGTTTAGATCGAGGAAAAATGATCCCCCCCCCTCCCTCTCTCTCTCTCTGCATACCGTTTTATCGCAAACATTGATCTTTGCCGATCGGATATATGCATCTCGTTGACTACCGGTGTCACCGTTCGAGAGAACGTTTCAAAGTGCGAAAAAAATATCGCAAAAAGAATCGATCTCGAAACGCTAACGCGAAAAATCGCGTCGGCTCTATTCGGCGAGAGAGATCCGTGGAATTTCGAGAACTGAAACGGAAGGAGGTGAATATCGAGTTCGGCTCGTACCTGTCCCATCTAGAATTCAAACGCGATTCGAATGGGAAAGAAAAAAAAATAGAGGGGGGAGGGGGGGAAAAGGAAAACCGTAATAAGAGGAAGCGACGGAAGCGAAGCCCGGGGGAAACGGATGGGTTTTAATATCGCGGGCTCGACGGAGCCCGACGGCGATAGTTATAACGGGCGGCGCACGCGGACTTGCTAAGCCTTACAGATTGTGGGTTCGAGACTCGACCGAGTAAATCATGGCGTCACACGGTGTGCCATCAGTTTGCGCTTTAGGATGTGCCAGAGCCCAGCTGCCAAGCTACCCTAGCGGATCATCCCCGTAGGATTAGCGATACTTCAATAAACTCTCCCGTACCTTCCCGGACGAGCCGCGCGCGAGTTCGATCCGCTCTCTCTCTCTCTCTCTTCCTCTCGTAGCTTGATGCCGACAGAAGCGAGGGTAGTACAAGTTCGCGAACGCGAGCGCGCGAACTGCATTTAAGCGCAATAGGATTTGGCGGGGTTAAACGATTATCCAGCGGTAACCGTTTAAACAGCGGCACGGCCAAACGAGCCGGCAGCTACTCCGCTATTCTTTGAGCTCGCGTTTCATATATCCAATGGTGATGGTGGTGGCGATGATGCTCCGCTACCCAGTGCCGTGGAAAATCCACAGGGAAAAACGATTTCCGCGATATGTACGGGAGAGTACCGCCCGCCATTAGCGCCATTTCCGCCGTTAGTTAAAACTCTTCGGGATAAGAGATCTGACCTAGTTACCGATGTTAACACTGGGTCTCGCCGAGATCCGACTCTATCATTACTTATGTATGGAAAGAAGCAGCGGGAAAGAGAAAAATGGAGCGCGAGTCGGGCGGTAAAGGTCGTGAGTCTTGCAAATGAAACTAATATTCGCGCTGACAGGGTCGATAAAAGGTGAGCGCGGCGCGCAAGGAGGTGCCAAGAGGGAAAGGGTGAGGAAGGGAGCGAGAGGAAAAGGGAGAGAGAGAGAGACAGAGAGAGGGCTGCTTCTTCGGGCCCGACGCTGAAACTCACGAAGGAGTTTAGGTTTTTATACAATAGATTTAACCTGATCCCCGCGCTCGACCGTTCCGGCGAGGATGTGAGCGGAGAAAGAATATCTATTTCAGAGAGGTATTCCCCTGACCCTCCGAGGTTACCCGCTCGTTCCCTATCTTCCCCGTGCTCTTTCTTACACGCCGCCTCCTCTCGCTCCTTTCCCCGCTTCTCCCCACGGCCGTTATTCGTGCGCGCAACCGCGACGGCATCTTTCGATATCGTCGAGTCGGCGACACGATAGGGACCTACGGTTATTTCAATCACCATAAAAATAGTTGGTTCTACTTTTATAGTCGCATCCACGCCACGCTGTATTCCGGGGGACTCTTTCTTTCTCCTTCCCGCCCCGTTTCTTTTTTCACGAGAATCATTCCCCGTGAACGCCGACCCGATGTCGCGTGACCCGCGCCTCGGAAACGCCGGAATCACGGAGTCCCACACGGTCTGAACGAGCATCTCCCGGGCGCCGCACGCGCGCCACCACCGCGAGGTAACATTCGTCTTAGGAGCTTAATTAAAATTTATATTTTCACAAGGCGGGTTTATTAAACAGCCGAGACAGAGCCGCGCCGCTATCTCTCTTTCCTCCTGCCTTTCCGCACCGTCGCGCCCTTTCCCGCCGTTCGTTCCTCCACCCATCAACCCCATTCCCCGCCGTACACCCCGCCCTACGTTTTCCGCTTTCGCTGCCTTGCAAAGTCTAGGTAGGATTTAACATGACTGACGGGGCAGGATCAACCAAATCAGCGTGCACGTATGTAGGTATACCGCGGATTAAATTCTCCGCGAAGTTAACCCGATGTACGGGAAGAACGGAGCAGCCCGTTTTGTTCGTGCCCGGGAATAATAACGAGTATACTTAGGGTCCTCGTGTTTTTGGTCGGATAGCCCTCCAAGTGTAATTATTCCATTCCAGAAATTCGGCAAAGAATGTTACGCCGCCGGCTCTCTAACTCTCGGCGTTAGAGTCTACGGTGTGGCGCGCGCGCTCGGAGAGATATTCCTAAATTTACCGAACCGCGTATAAAATTAGCACCCGCGATGTATGGCCGGGGATACCGGAGATATCCAGTCAAAGCCACGTGGATATTTGTCTTGCAGACGGCGCGCAACCGGTGCAGTTTACATAGCTGTATAACATTAGCCGGTATAAACGCATATACAGCCGCATATGCATTGCTCGGTTGAATCGCCACGTTTCTCGGCGTTAAACCTCGCGTGACGAATATCATAAACGACGGTGCGTAGCGCGGAAAATGTCCTAAGATTTTACGAGACCGCGCGTGTCGTCCCGTGCGTGCACGTTCCCGCGCGCATATTTCCGCGTATGCAAACGAATCAATGGCAATCCGCTATTTGCATTCTCGAGAGGGTGATCCCGCACTCGTGGAATGCAAATGACGCGGCAAGAGCGTCAAACGGACGGAAATTAGTAAGTAAACTCGATATTTCTTCGGTGCACGAAAAAGCCAATGAAGAGTCTCCCCCCGCCACAATATATCTGCAGAAATTTATGCAAATTGTGAATAACAATCTATGCAAATGACGAGTATGAAATAGTTTTTAAGAGTCCCGCTGTGCCCAGTGTGTCACGCGTTACTCGCGCGGGGGAACCGAGCGCGCTCTCGCATCTCAATCATCCCCTTTAACTCAATATAGACGGTTCCTCCAAAGACTTGTCGTTAATGAATTCGTCAGTTCGCACAGATACGGTATCTGTCCGCGAGACCTCGTCGCCACCGTCCTCCCTGTACATATTCACGGGCACTTGACGTTGCATTGTTACGTACGGTTGGTAAACACAAGGTAGTTATCAACACTGAGAGCTAAGTCTCGTTAACCGTTCCTAACAGGCGAATGCGAAGCATCCTGCCATTGAATTTGATGCTTCGCTCGGGAGACTACCTACGTGCTGTCACGTCTGGAGACATTTGCTAACCCGCACGATGCACCGTCAGATAACATGAGCGAGAGGGGTTTGCGCCACGTAGCACCATCGTAGGGCGGAAGGATGTAGGGCGAGAACGACGCGACCGAATGTTCTCAGAACACTCCCTCGTCTATGTGTGTGCGAGCGCGCCTGTACGCGTGTGTGTGTGTGTGCATCCGGTTAGTCTCTCATGGCGCGGCGTTACCGTGTTATTTACGTATGACATGCCTCATTATCGAGCGTTGCGCTGCGGCTTCGGAAAATTTCGACGTGCTTATACACGCGAGAGGAGCGATCGCGTCGCTCGGATAGGGAAAGAGAATTTTCATAGCTCGGAGGGAGACATTCGTTCACGGGCGAAAGTAGGCTTCTCCTACGTCGGCACGTTCCTACCGTTTATCCTGGAACTCAATGGATTCTCGCGTTCCTCGTAAAACATGATTAAATGTAAACACGTGCCGCCGCCAGTTAGATATAAACACCTCGCGCATACAACTACCGGAATACCGCGATATACCAATGGGGACGGCGACGAGAATGTATGGCGCACCAACACTCTCGACTTCATATTCAACTGTATATCTTGCCGTCGGTGACAGAACCGTGCTATGATGGTGTAATCAGGCACGCAACTGCACGGCAACCTCCATGCGCGGCAGCAAATTTTATAGTTTCTCGGTTCGCGAGCGACGCAATTTTTTTTTCCCGTCCCCGCATTCCACCCGCGTTATCGCTTCCTAACCCCAGCGCTTTGACGTTTCTCCCGAACGCAGCCCCGTGTAATTTATGGAACGGATCGCCGAATCGATAGCCTGATAGAATCAACGTGGCGTGGACGTTCGCTTTTCCGCGCGAGTGCGCGCATGCCGCGCGGAGTTTCTTGGGACAATGGGATCCCTCCTATTTCTCGAGCGGGGTGCACTCCAGGGTTTGCGAAAACGAAGTCGCTCCGCCGTCCGGGATTTTGTGTTTCGTACCGGAGGGTCGCGTCTCCTGTCCGCATTCTACCGTCCGCGTTTTAGCTTTTCCTCTCACGGCACCGCGAAAAATGCTTTTCTCGTCGTCTCGCCGTAATTTCATCGGATTGATCCCGCAATTTCAGCTGACCAGACTTCCGCGGTAGCGGAATTTATTCCGCCGCGATTCGCACGATCTATTATTTCTCATAAAATTCCTCTCGCGCTCTCTCGGGCAGACTTCCACGCTGATTTCTTCGAAATACTTGTTTTACATCTCGGCGATATTTATTTCGCGACGGTCTAAACGCATGAAGACGTTCGACGTCCGATCTGTTTTCCGATGTTTTGACACGGGAGACATTTAATCCATCGAATTAAATGGACTATTTCGAGGCGTTTCGTGAACTTTCGTTCTATATCGATGTGACTTGCGCGATCCTTGACCAAACTATTCCTACACAAGGAAAACGCAACACGGACGGCTGTGCAATTATTGCATACCGCACGGTATTGCGTTTATTATTCATAATTTTATCAACAATACTCAGATTTATTATTGTATTATAATAATTTATTAATCGTATCGCCGGTGATGCATTATTATATCTGCCCGCTCAGAAATTCCCCATTATTAGTTTTGACAGCGCGGCGCTGGCATTCTACGAATACCGTAATCAGATTGATTATTTATTATGTTGTTATTACGTGACTCTTTGAAACCGTTTATTGGATAATATCAGCCAATATTGGAGGCGATATACAAAATAGACAAGCGCGCCCAGGAAAGTCCGCAAGTTCCGGCGCTCGATCGTAGCGCGGACGACACCGTGGCGTTAGATACCTACGTTGTAAGCCGCAACAGTTTATTAGGCATCCCGCTGCGACCTTTATTAGCCTCCTCTATCTCCTTCATAAACGGAGTTACGTGTTGCGGGCGTATATGTTCACGTATACGGACGGGGCCACACGTCGAAAATGACACGCACTCGCGCGGCTCTTCGCACGTTTATTCCATACGGCGGTGGTCGGAGTCCGTGACGAGAATCGCCATGGGTTCGTTATTAACGTCGCGTATGCAGCGAGCCAGGGGGGCGGCGAGCTCCCTTTGTTTTATACGAAAGTTATATATCATAAATTTCGTCGAATCCATACTGAACGGTTAATTAAACGTTTTATTATCGGCACGGCGCGGCGCATCAGCGCGCGACGCTCGATGATTATAAGCGGTATTTCTTGCAAGCGCGCACCACGTTCCCACGTTCGCGCGTGATACGTTAATAGCGAGATGAACTCGAATATTCCACGAACGTGCGCCAAGTCAATTTCGCTTCGCCTCCCCTTCACGAATCTCTTTTCGTTAAGACCAGTTTCCCTCGGTAAACATTTTTCGCGCCCGACTGTTGTTTCTGTCCAACGCGCGCTGTCGATCTTGCATGCTTCCCGTTTCACCAAATATTTATGCTTGTGTCCCTTGTATTATCCCTAAACAAATTTGCCTGTCAATAAAATTGCGCTCATTTTTACGGTTCGAGATTAGACGCGGAGGTAACGTTTTCCATTTTCTTCGTCGATCGCGGCCACTTGCCGAAACGTCTTTGGCTCGCTGGCGAACTCTTCTTTGAAGAGCGTTACAACGCGGTAGTACGAATTAGATTTCCTGCAGATGGAACACAGAGGGAAGGTAAGATTCTCCACTCTGCACTCGGAAACCGAGCTGTGGGCGCGCGAGGATTGGCAAAAGGTGAGTTCATCACTAAGTCATGATGCTTTTATCCGACGATCTTCGTTACCCCTAGCGTCTCACGGACAGTTTTCTCTCTCTCTCTCACTCTCTCTCTCTCCCCCCCCCTTTCTCTCCCTCTCTGGTTCGTCTCTCCTGTAGCCCGACGACGACTCCCGCAGTACCTCCAATCTCGCGTCTTCTCTAACCTTCACCGTCTACTTCATCCTAGAAGACGGTGGGCAACGGGAAGGGCTGCCCTCCGCACGCTGTCGCATTGTCGGGTCCTTCGAGACCGCTTCTTTCTTCTCATTTCTGTCTCCTCGACCCGCAAGGTTTGCCGCCGTGACCGGTACATCCACATATACGTGCGCGCTGCATGTACACCCCGCGTATTTATATTCGTTTTCTCGAATAGAAAGGGGAGAAACGGCCGCGACAGGGGAAAAAGTAGGGCGGATCATGGCAGAGGACCAGAGATTTTACGAAGGAGGTCACTACGGGTCGCCGCGGCGACCTCCTGGAATACTCGCGGTCGATAAGATCGAATATTAAACCAGCCTCAAAATATCCGCGTACAATCTAACGTACGGAATCTCTGGGATTTTAATTATCGCATTACTCGGTGGTGCTTTTAATAATTGGATTCATCAATTAATGCTATATCTCCCCGGATAATTACGAGGGTTATATCATTTAGCGTACACGTACAAGCCTTATAATTCCTAATTGAGGTCTGGTTGTTTGGTACACAAAATATTCACTAATTAAAGGGTATCATTTAACAGCTAACATTTAAGGTGCTTTATACATTCATAAAAAGAAACCCTGTGCAAACTCGCAAAACGGGGACCGTAATGTGCATTAAACATAAATTTCTACGATTGACGTGGGATATCGAATTATTATGTTAAATCTAATTAGTATTGTCATATCGAATTATTTTATTAAAGCACCGCGTTCTCCGAATCTTTTTTTCCCCGGCGTTTCAGCTGAATGTAACGATTTTCTGGCATGCCTCGCTGTACTCGAACATCAAATTAACCCGTTGTTTACTCCCACCTTCCGTTTCCCCTACGTCTATACTTTGGGCGAAACGATAAAGTTTTTACAGAGCGGATTCTCCGGGTGGAAGCGACCCCTGGGAACGCCCAGCAAGAAAAGATCGGAGCAACGAGGCGAGAAGCTGTATTTAAAAAATTTAAGCGGCCCGTCTGCCAGTCTAGATATATTTCCTTCGCGAGTAGAAATCTCGACATCGCCCAGTCAGTAATTTCACGCAGAGATCTCAGCCGGAGTTTCTGTCTCTCGTTCTCTCGTAGTCCGAGCGAATAAAACGGCCGGCGGATGTCGCGATTCTTTTATACCAACACTGTTGGCGCTTTTTGCACCGTAGTGCAAATTTGGATAATTTCATTTTTCTTTTTGCCGGGATATTATGCATTTTATTAATATACATTTTCGTATCGATTAGACACGAAAATATCTGAATTATTCAAGCTATTTGCATTACTTAACGGGATTTTAATTGAACGTTACTTGTGCATCGATCGAATTATTTATTTAAATAGCATAGGGTAGACATGCTGATGTAACAGATATTTTATCTTTTAAGTAAAACATCATATATTTAATGCGCGTTACATTTTTTAAAGGTATACACGCAGATAACGGTTTCGCTCAAGTATTTAAAAATTTAATTAGATACGCATTTATAAATCATTACATTGGAACAGCTGAATAATTATCAACTTGATTGCTACACTGATAAAAAAATATTTTAATAAGAAACAAATTACTTTACTCGAGAAAATTATTTATTAGGTGACTCCTAATAGCTTATTAACTTCAATTTAAAAAATAATAAACGAATTGAAACATGCATTTCTTTAATTTAAGTATTTCTTAAATATCACACAGTAGATAATTTTAAATTCAAAAAATTTTACTTTAATTTTATAAAATGTTTACTAAGATATAAGTTTCACAACGAAGAAAATTGGATTTCTTATTTGACGAAAACAAAGATTTCATTTAATAAATAATATTCTGTATCTCATGAAATTTTTATTTAAATGTAGAAAATGTAATGATTTAAATTAATTTACTTAATATAATACATAGATTTACTTGAAATTTGATATTTTTATTTAAATAAAATAAATATTTATTTCAGTAAAAAAATAATTTTAACTAAGTCTATTTACAATTTTTTTCAGTGCAGAACATTAAAACGTTTTGCAGTATTATCATTCTATATAATTATTTTGATAGTCCAGCATCATTATTTTTACATCTGCATTTTTCTATCATAAATTCTTAAATACTTGAGCAATATCGTCCTCTCCGTGTAATATCTAGGTTGTCGCATTGATCTCCGTTGAAGATTTTTTTAATCTCTCGCAAAGAGATTCATGACATCTGACGGTCTGTGCGAAACATTTACATCACGTCTAATTTGAGACGCCATTAACGCTTGACACGCGCAGGAAGACTTGTTCTGTATCTTGCTGCTCATTTTTACGAGCGGCTCGTTACAGCCGTGAGCGCAGCGCGTGCAGTTTATTACACGGTGCATAATTAAGTAGCGCCATATTTAAAGCTGGTTACGTCTCGTATGCTAAGTAAGGGCGAGGTGTACGGGCCGATAGCCTGGTGTATTAATTCAATTTTCTGCCACCGAGATACCGATTTGAATTCTTAACTTTGTTGCTCTTCCGCATGTGTCGCGCCCTCGGCATTACCGTGAAACAGTCACCTCCGTCGCATTTTTAAGCGCAGTAGCGCGGCACGCAGCCCGCGGTCGTATCGTTATCAACTGTTAAACGTTGCACGTCGTGCGGAAAGTAGCCATTTCGCATGAAACATCGCCGCAACGGCTACAATTCGTGACCGTTTGTAAGGCGACGTATCGGTAAGTTCGTACAAACGGCATCGCGCTGGCGCATAAAATTTCATACGTGCATCCTCTCGAGAATCCTCGCTTGTTATTCTATTTTTGAATATTAACAACGAGAGCTTCTATTCTCTAACTTAATCACCGACTGCTTTCTAATGCATGCCTTAATGTGGTAAGAAAATGACAGTTGTCGCTTCGGTGCACGATGTAATTTTTAAATAGCATCATATGACTGCTGTCACTTATTTGATAATTAGGTCGTGATTTCCAATACTCTATTTTGTTATATGAAAATGTGAACAGGTTTATAGTGGCGCATTCGAAGGAAAATTTATCTTTGTGACCCAGATGTCATTAGATCTTTATTCTACTACAAAATCCATAGGATACTCCCGAAATAAAGTAAGTTATAAAACGGTGGGTTAAATTCAGAAGATATTTAATTAGAACGGTGGTGTATAATATCCAGGTATAAGTGGACTTGAATATTCAAATGTTCATTTTTGTAACTAATCCCGTTGAACTAAAATGATACAACATATAATTAAATCGTGCGGTCAATTAAAAATAATTTCAAGAGAGAAAAAAACAGGAGTTTTCTACAGTTTGAAAGCCAGTAGCTGGAAAATTTAATCGGTTAAATAATTCACGTAGCAGTTTACCCGGTGGACTAAAAATAATACCGCGAATGGCGAATCGTCATTTTGCTCGGGGAGCACGGTAAAGTTGCGGAGAGAGATCACTCGTAAAACGCAATTCGATACTGGATCCGGTTTATTCGTTTACGGGCATAAAGAGTGCACTGGAGGCGGTGAATAGAATCCGACGGTGGGCGACAGGGATAATGGCTCCGCGACATTTCGCCTTTTCCGCGACGGCAGTAGAAACGGTGGCGGAAGTACGTTTTCCTTTTATTTCCGGTGCGGCGCAGCGCGGTGACAGTGCAGCGCCAAAATAGCCGCCTCCGGCAATCGCACGATAAACACTGGTCTATTCCCTTCTGCCTGCACGTCCCACTGCGTCCTCTTTCGCCCTTTTTCACCCCTCCTTGCCGTGATATCGCGCTACCGAATTTTTCGCCGTGTGATTTCGGACAAAGAGGAAAGAGTAGAAACTTTTTTCGAGTTTCAAAATTAAAGCTAAAAGAACGCGAGCATTTTTCTACTTTGGCATATGCGCTGCTGCATTTCATGTACGTAGCGATTCATTTGTTTGATTATAATTTTTTCCACGTGTATATATACATTTTTCTTTTTATAAATTTAATAAATTTATTAAATGTTCTTGATATATATAATAAGAGTATCGCGTTCGAATTTTAATTATAAAATTTACTACGTAACTCGAAAATATGGCAATTTAATTGTTCAAAAAATATAACTTTTAATCTGAAATTAAACTGCAGATAAAACATTCTTTTTAC
This sequence comes from Vollenhovia emeryi, assembly GCF_000949405.1. Lineage (NCBI taxonomy): Eukaryota > Metazoa > Arthropoda > Insecta > Hymenoptera > Formicidae > Vollenhovia > Vollenhovia emeryi. The sequence continues at coordinate 433,713 of NW_011967232.1, read as the reverse complement.
ACTAATATATACATATTTATTAGACCCGTGAAAGCTTTTACGATTTATTTCTTTGATTATTATTCTTTGTGTTTTTACATATTTACGTAAAATCTTTTTGTAAATTTCATTAATTTATATTCTCTCGGTATGAGTGTATCTGAATCGAATTCAAATTGTAAAATTTACCACGCGACTTGAAAATATAACAAATTGTAGAAATTGAGAAAAAACGTTCAACCTGAGATTAAACCTGCGGATAGAACGTTATTTCTACATTAATCCATATATTTATTAGGTCCGTGATTAAAACTTTTAATATTTACGATGCCCGGGGTACAAGTGGAGGACAGAATGAATAGGTCGCAAGACGTAATTTATATCACGGTGATCGAGTGAAGTGGGAATTCGCGTTATTCGTTCCGCGCCGCTTATTGCGGCAAGTTACCTCGGAGGTAACGGATACTCGGCGAAATTTACGGAAACACTGGCGCGAGCAGGCGCATGGCCCCGCCATTTAATCCGAATAGTCTCCCGCGATCGGCAGTAATGGAACCCTTCAGCCCCGCGTACATCCAAAGTCTGCGATATTATCGAGCGCGACCTCTTCCTCCTTGCTCCTCCCACACCTGCCTGTCCTGCCGCAGTTACGCAAGTTTCCAATAGCATTATCTCCGGTCGACGGTTTACCAGTGGCGGTCAGAGCATCCCCTTTGTACACCCCCTCCCCCCCCCCCGTCGTCGCGGCGCTCTCCTAATCGATTTAATTAGGATTTTATCGGATCACGGTGTCGATGTGTACTTTTCCGTGCAAACAAAACCCCCGATTACCCGCAGCTACCCCCCCCCCCCCCGTGTCCGCCGTTCTGCGGACTCCACGGCTTAACCTGGCCGATGCTCTCGACGTCGCCGTCGCTCGTATCCCTTCGGCAAACAGAAATACCGCTCGAATTAAGTGTCCTCCGGGTGGGTAATCGATTAAACGGGAGGCCGGGGATGTATCTATTCAAGCATCGACGTGGCGTTGCGCCGGGAAGAACCGCGGGAGGCAGAGCAACCTGGTGTAACTTTCCGACCTGACGGGGGGTCCGTAGTTGCCGAGACTTTACGGCGATGGGCGTCATAAAATGGATACAGAGAGACCATCTCGCGGGTATGGGGCCGCGCGGAAGCCGACAGAGACGTGAATCTGCATATGGAACGCGCATTAAGTAGTTTCTTCCACGTTTAATTTAATAGCGCCGGCACAATGGGCGAGACCGCGAGACGACGATGCGCCCGACGTCTCCGGCGCGCTTTACGTCTCTTGAGCTTCGAGCTTTAGCCGTTGTACGCACTCACGCACGCACACCGCGCGTGTACCATCCTCCGACGTCTGGCGAAACGTCGGGCAATATTTTAGTATCGCTCACGCGAGCCGTACGGCTGGCGAACGCTACTCTACGATTAAGCTTCTTCTACAATGGACGCAAGACGCTAAGCCGCAACGCAAGAAATCGACCGATCGCAGTCAAATGTGAGAAGAATGAACGAATGTCATTGGCCGATTTCTTGCGTTGCGGCTGAAGACCGAATCAGGCTAGCACGAGGGAGAAACCGCCGAGGGCATTCTGGTGTACAGATTTGCGGCATTGCTGGGCATTTTTTGGACATTAGTTTGGGCATTAGACCTCTTGCTGGGGCATTATAAAGATAAAATGAGATAAAACAAGGTAAAATAAGATAATAAGATAAAGTAATGCCCACTGGCCATTAGTGGGCATTGGTGTACAAGATTTTGGTCAGCGGTTTCCCCCTCGGGCTAGCACTCGGATTGGATTGGGATTGGCGATTGTTCTGTAGTCAGTGAGAGCAGAACAACCCGCGATTTAATCGACTCTCATTGGCTAGTAGAGAACAATCGCCAATCCCGATTCAATCCGAGTCGACAATTTCTAGTCTGATTCGGCCTTTAGGTTTCACCAAACGTCGTTTAACTTTAATCTTGTAATAGTTCAATTCGCGTTTGTCTCTTTCTAAAGTGACAGAAAGAGAAAAAGAATGAATGAAGCTAAGCGTTAAAGTTAAGCGACGTTGGTGAGGCCAGGCCTTAACGTATTGCGTCCATTGTAGAATAAGCTACGTTACGATCGAGACGCGAAACGTTCGCGATACATTCTGTCGTAATATTTGCATATCTTTATTCGCGGATCGACGCACGTTATATTTCCCTCGGCAATGATCGCGCTGCCGCGTGTCATAATAGAAATCACAGCGGAGAACGGAGGTGTCGAGTCTGGGAATGTTGGGGAGGGAGTCTCTTTTTGTTATTCCGCCGCCTCGATTCCCACCCTCGCTTATCGCGCGCTTCCCGTGATCGAAAGAGCTCCATTATTTTTATCTCCGTTCCATTAAAGTGCCACCCGTACGCGTAATCGCTACATTCATCTGTTTCCTTACACATTTCCTCAGCCCCCAAGCAGGTCGCACCTGGACCCTGGAGCAGCAGCTATCCTCGATCTCGTTAAGAGGAGAGCCGCGCCCTTAGAAAAATAGGAGTCAAACGGCAAATTCAAATCGACCCGGCGCAAACTGTCGAACCGGCTATCGTCGGCGCCGTCTGCCGTGACGATCCGCATCTCTTCCCCGGTGGCAATTTTCACCGCGCGACGCCACCGACGTCTTCCCGCTGACGTTGCGCGAGAAAAGCGGTAACATCGGGCATTAGCTTTCGTCTGATTTTATTGGATTTCACCAGAGATGGATGCCGACGGGGAACACGAGTGTTACGGGATGGAAACGGACGCGTTTCTTGGACCGAGGCGAGGGGGAAGGTAAACACCCGGTCGGTCGCGCGAACGTGACAAAAACGGAAGACCCTCGACGTATCCCGTGGAGCAAGGGCGAGAGGTAGGAAGAAGAGAAACGGAAGAAGCAGGTGGCAGACAGGGTACAGGGTAGCTTCATTTCTTCATAACTTGGCGCGACAGCCGAGAGAAAAATTGGTTCTACCCCGTGCCCGGGCCACGGAGGTGCAAAAGGATTCGCGTGAGAGGGGACGGGCCGGGGTGCGCGGGGAGGGCTCGGAACACTCTCTAATATCTTATGATTTAGTGTTGGATGCAACGACGCAGCTTAAACACCGCCCCGGTGGTATACGGCACTGCCGGCCGATACTGCCTCGAAATTAAACTTCCGCGGGTTCTTCACCCTGTCTCGCCTTGTCTCGCGCGCCGCGCCGCGCCGCTCCCGTCCCCATTTCTTTTTTTTATCCCCGATACGACATTCCCCGAGAGCCAAGTTTGCGCCCGCACCGTTTTAATTACTGTATAAATACGCCACGCGCCGTCTCTTCTTTTGAAATTTTAACCGGCCGGCGATATCGCAGGGTACACGTGACCCACTTGACGGTAAAGGGGGGTATTTTTGTCACGTGATTTTTACCAATAAATTAACTATCCTGTTTTACATGGTCGAACACAGTTATTTGTGCGATTGCATTTTACGTAAACGTAACAGCGTTGAAATTAAAATGGCGCTTAAATTTTAAACGCGTTGTTTCGCAAGTTAATTATTATCCTGTTGTTTTTTTGCCATCTTTTTTTCTTTCCTTCACAACTAAATCTTGCACTCGGAAAAATATTTTTGAAATCCTACGCCACGCGACGCAAACGTTGTACGTACGCGCATTGTAGAAAAATATGCGACGCAAAGCCCAAGTTTACTCGAAATCACCGAGTTTGCTTCGCGCCGCGCGACCATCTTCTATATTTCATGCACACATCGTAGACGCACGGTAGACAGCCGCTACCTCTAAATTTACGAGAACGGACATTAAATAAGCGGCATAAGCCGACGCCGCGGACGCTCTTATTCCGGACTGTCGTCCGGAAAAAAGGATCGGCCGGCGGTCATTTGTCAGGTGAAGCGCGTCCATTAGGGGTGAAAAATCGAGCATCGCGCCGACCATAAACAAACAAAATTATACGGCCGGCCGGCGGATTCCCGGCTGACTTGTGCGGTGCACACACGGCATATTATATCGCGTGTACACGGGCGCGCCAAGTGGACCTCTCGCTTCCTGTTGCTCTCTCGTCTTGGTCGTCTTTCATTCAGTTGGATTAACGTACGGCATTACCGTCGGTCCACCGTCGCAGAGTGAAATACGCTTTTGACCGTTTCCCGTTTTGCAATCCCACTAATGATATAAACTACTTTGCGTTACTCCTCTCGGTTTCATGTGTATTTTAATATACGCGCGCGCAGCACGGTAATCTTCTCGCATTTGTTTTTCCTTCCTATTTTTTTTTTACTCATGCATACGGACCCTATAGAAACCCGGGGGATATTTTGCGAATATTTATCGAAAAATATTATTTTTAGCATATGACAATGCGGGACTGTTTCTCGGACACGGCTCGCTGTATTTTGTTTTTGGTATCGAATACGGGAACGTGACTGTCGGTCACGCGGGGGTGGGGGGCAGGGTGTATGCAATATATATCTACCCACATGCAAACATGGCGGTACATCGTTGTGCCAGCGATGTCGATTGTATTCGGTCTACACGCGAAACTCGTTTTTTACTCGTGCAACGGCGCCGACGACGAAACAGCAAATGCGTTACCAGCTTGTTTCAATGGACGACATTATTGAGCGAAATGTATATGCGAAAAACTGTAAAAGTAGGAAATATCGTGCAGCGCGTACGCGTTGTGACGTGTATGCGCCCATCATGGTGATTTTATTCGCGAAACATGAAATTTGCCCGCTCGGTAACAAGTGTTCGATTTGCTCTCGTGGGTTTACAAGAGAAATTAATTTAGACATATTGGTCGACTACGCGAACAATTGCCGCAATGTTTTTTTTTCTCAATCAAGTTGCTTTAAAACTCCCTTTGGAGTAAGATTTATTTGTACCCTTTAATACAAGATAAAAAATTCCCTTTAAACTAGGATTTAATTGATGCTCTTTGAATTATTTAGTAGTGGCAGGTACTCGACATTTTGAGTTTGTACAACTTTACGGCTGAGAAAAGTTTGATAACAACGAGCGAAGTACATAAATATATCGGTTATCTTTCGATAATTATGCAGGTCTTCGGCGGACCGTAAGGGCGCAACGTTATTATTTACTATCAGACTTGGCGTGCTCGCAACTTCTACGCGAGTCGTCAAAATGCACCTCTCTTTTCCTTTCGAAACAGGAAGAAAAATATTAGGTCTGCTCGATCTGTTTACCGTCGAAATGATTGCAGGGACTTTCAGCAGTTTCAAACATTAATTGTGTCTTCGTTAGACCAATTCTTACGACGAAGGGAGAAGCGTTTCTTGAAAGGATTCCAGAAGTGCAACAAGATCGCGAACACGCGCGTTTTTAAGATCTTATCGCCTTTCATCTTTTATATAAATAAGGGGCGACGCTCGCGCGAGCTTGATGTTCACCTTCACGGAAAGGGTCCACGCAACGCGCGGCGACATAAATTTTACGAATTCTGCACGAGTAGGGATGCATTATATAGATGCGTGCCGCTTTACGATCGCGCCCTCATCCTCCGCGCGCCGTCGAATTTAAAGCATCGCTAACCGCAAGTAACCGATTCGGCGGGGATGAAATATCCCTTTATGAAAAGACGTTACCGTGGACCGCGACGATATCGCGTGCCGTGCGTGTGTGGGCGTCTTCGAGATTCGTGGAGAGGAGAAAAAAAGAGACAGAGAAAAGGAAAGGAAAAACGACGACCGGATCATCCATGATCTCTCTCCGTGCGGCAGGGCGCGCACTATCTTCGATCCTCTCAGTAAATTTGGTCCGGGGTCACCTTCGACGTTCGTGCGGAGAGTTCCTTGCGAAACGGTCGGCCGATACCGTCCCTCCTTTCACGTCGAGCGCTGTCCCCAAGGCGGCCATTTATATGTCCTGCGGGGAAGTTTCGACGGCCTGGCGGGCTTTGCGGTTCCCGAAACGGATACTAAGGGCGAGCCACAAAGAACGAGGATGGACGCTCCTCTTACTCGGGTGCGCTTCCAGTAGCCACGTAGGGATTAGCATGTTTAGATAGCACTCACGGAGTAGTTCTACGATCTGCCGAATTAATGCCACGACGGCACAACTTTGGACTATACCTTGATCCATCTTGATATTCCAGGGAAAATCGTGGGGGATACGGTTTTCGCAAAGCCGGGCGAAGGAGAAACAGAAACGGTCCTTTTGTGAGTCTCCGTAAGTCTCGCTCGCTACCGAGCATTGCGCTTACGTCTTTCTTACTTTGAAAGCACCCTAGGTCTTGTCTAATATCGGCTTCAGATTTGGAAAATTACCCCCGCTTACGGGCGCGCGTTCTCCGAAAGCACGACGAGTTTTGACTCGCGACGATACACAATGGCACGCAACAAGCACGGAGGATAATGAGGAACGAGGGAATTTCGCGAAAACTGCTTTGCAGAAAAATCGCCGGGACTGTTATCGTTTTTATCTACCGTATTAAGAGCGACACGACGGTCGACTTGCAATCAAAAAAGGATCACACAATCTTCGTGGACCGACAACCGTCCGTGCATCATATTCCCCTTTCCAGACTTTAAGTTACGGCTTAGATACGAAGGGCTTTCTATAGCAGGTATCCCGAGATTGATCGCCGCTGAGTTCGTGATTTATCTTTCTTATACCTTCTCGCTTTTTCCTTCGCCTTCCCTCTGGTTATCGCTAGTACATCATGTTCTCGGAGAGTACACGCGTCTGCATATTCATAAAAGATAGTCACAAAATTGAGAAGGTATTCATTTATGGTGAATGGCGGGCGAGCTTCAATTTGACAAATTAAATCGCAAGATTTTTCTTCCGGAAAATATTAGGATGGCACGGTTACCGTTTTTCACGAGTTGGTGGTTTATATTTTGCGCGTGGCCGTTCGATCCCATTTAATTAACCCGCGGGTTTTAAATCACGTCCTAATATTAAAAATTTCGCGCCCTATGACATTTGAGGACGAAAGCAATTTTCTCTCGAGTTTTTCCCCCTCGGATCTCCGCGAAATGAACGGTCCGTTAACGACTGTTGTCTGTCACGAAAGAAACTTAGTTTCCAGAGAGAACACTGATGTTTAAATATATGTACTGGTGTATTTTGGAAAAATATATGCAGCTTCTGTTACAAAAATACACATTCTGTTACTTTTAAAAATGCAAGCTATTTCACATTTCTAATTTAGTTTTTAGTAAACAACAATATTTCATACATAATCTTCAAATCCTACGTTTGATAAACGCGAGAGGATAATGTGTAAGCGCGATATACTACATATCAGATTATTACGCAATCTCTTGTCAGCCTCATTATCATTTGATTACAACGTTTAATCGGCGTTGCGTTCGATATGGGCTATCGAAGTTCCGAATGGGCTTCTGGACGCAGATAATCTGACTAGAGAGCATCGCTATTTTAGTCTATGAATAGTGATCGAAATTTACACTACTATTTAAACGTGTAATTCGCCCGTCCACCTTGTATTCATATGTAAATTTTTTAAGCGAATAAGTAGGTAACAAAGAGCGAAGAGCTATTATTTAACGCAGAAATTCGCGATTTCAAGCCGCACGTCTGTTACGCGGCTAAAGGAGGGAGTAGTGAAATTTAACGTGGAAAATTTGACGTTCGGAAGTGCGGTATGTTTTAGACTCAGCTCCCGGCTATTACCTGTCGTCGGTTCGAGCCTAATACGTATGAGTTGGCTACCGAGCAACAGGCTGTCGTGACATACATAAATCCCAACTAGGTAGCGAGCGGCACACCTGACTTTGCAGTCGACGTGTCGGCTTTTCCGGAGGGAGCGAGATGGTCGTAGAGCGAGCGGCTGGCTTCGCGGAGAGCGAAAAAAAGTTTTCGCGCCCAAGAAATTTCGATGGGATGGAAATGGCCCAAGTTGAAAAAAAGGAAGAAGAGGAGAAAAGTCGCGATTTCCTCCGCGAACGTCGAATCGCGAAGAATCGCGACCAATCAACGTCCATCGATAACGATAAATTTGCCAGCGAAATGTTACCATTTTCGCGAAATGTCATCCTTGTTGCTCGAGAACGCGTGGAGGGCCGCCGGGGAACGAGGAACAAGGTCGGCGAACATTTCTGCAAATTCCGCCCGCCATAAAAGTATTGGCGCGACGGCGATGCCTCGCCCCGCTCGCGAAGCTGTCAAAAGTTTTCATCTCCGCGAGCGGTGAATTATTGTCCAATTCCCCTTCGGGAAACGTCGGTATCACGCACTCTCGCTGACGGACTATACTTTAGCGCGCGAGCTTCGCCGCGGTGTAACTTATATTTAATTACTGCCGGTAATATATTAGATTTAAAGAGTTTTCTCGTAAAATATCGCAACATTAAGGAAACCTCCGGCGCTCCGCAAGGCGAGCGAGGGAGCGAGCGAGCGAGCGGTCGAAGGAAATGATTTACCTTTCATGAATTCTTTACGGCTACCTGGACGACTAGAAAACCCCCGAAGTTGCAGCCACTTGAGCCCTCTTTTTCTCTTCCACTCGTCTCCTTTTGCCCATCCCCCTTTCCTTCCTTTCGACCCACCGCGCTCTCGATCTCTTCCCGTAGTGCGCCAACTTTCCATCGTCGTCCCGTCCACCACTCCGATATTCCCTTAATTTTCCTTAGTCGCTCGCACTTCTTAACGATTTCCTTTTACTCCTTTACTTAGTTTGGCCGATCAATTAAGAAAGCTCTTAAAACCGCTCGTCGTGCACAGTTTGAGAATTATCCGTTGTGTCGTTCAATTGTTATCGTCTTAGAAAGTTGCGGTTTTATTACAAATATTTAATTTCTCAATGACGAGTACTGTACCGAAGCGGCTTTTCTTACTGGTACTTTCCGACTATAATATTCGAGTTCACGTTTCTATACGTAGTGATAACGCCATTGATAATCAAATCGCCAAGCATGATGCTTTGTACATCGTATCGGATTATTAGATCCGCGCAAATTGAATGAGAAAACTTGTAATGGTAGCGTAGTGTTGCTTACTCACGAGCAAATCATTTATTGCTCAAAGTGAGATACATCTGAGAGTTCGTACGCAACGACATCCCGCCTCCCAGCGTTTTTTTTTCCTGTCCGTCGAATGGAATTTTAATTGGCTTTGATAGAAACCATCGGTTCTCGTTGACACCAACAACGTGACGACGAAATATAGAAAACGCGTGTGTGAAACACGGCTGCAGAATCAATATGCACAGTTTGCGTCATATCGCCACGTATACTTTATGTCGAGAATGAAGGAAAAGCTTAATAGAGTCAGCCGCTTTAATTTATGGTATATTGACTGTACCTAACACGTTTTTCGTAACCCATCTTACCCACTTTTAAACCTGGTAAAGCCCTTAAATCGTAAAAAAGGTACCCGGTAATACCCCCGATTTAGCGAGCCTCCTATAGTGTGAAGTTAATTCGCATTTTCAGGGAACTACAAGCTAAAGTATGAAATAATGGAGAGTGAGAAGAGGCGTGTACAGCGAACAAAACGAAACGATAACTAGAAATGTATAAAAATGTATAAAAATGATTGTATAATTGACAATCGTGTTTTTTTTAGCGAGATTTTCTACAACTGTTTTTTTTATTTATTTATTTATTGTCGTTTGACTCCGGCATTACAGTGTTCACCGCGTATAAAATTGTACTGTCACAATTTGGGATTGTGGTACAATAATAACTTTTGGACCATTCTTAACATATCCTGACGCAATTCCACGATAAAGCAAATATTAAAGATCTTTACTATGAAAACGCACGATAAAGGTGTTCAGCGGTGCTTTTCTGTTGCACTCTTATCAACCTGAGGCACTCGATTTACGTGCGTGCATTTGAAAGTAATTGCATACGAACGTATCGCGAAAGCGAGCGGGCCAAAAACAATGTACGCGAGTCCGTGACGAGCGGGTTACCATTCAGCGAATATTCGAAACGTTAACCTGCTGCCAGACCGAGTCCCGCCGAGCTTTTTCTCTGTATCAACTCGCATGTAACGATCCGTCGAGGAGAGTTTCATGGTGGTTCGAATAGTCAATGTTGGATGAAAAATGCAGAACCGGCGCGTGATATCGTCCGATGGAACAATTCCATTAGAGATCTCGCTTGGGATCGACTGACAAGGGATGTTGGTCGAGAGCGCGGAGATCGAATGAGGAAAATAAAAAAAGAGGATCGAAAGGAGCAAGAGAGAGACCGACAGAACAGCGGGGAGGAGGGACAAGGCGACGAAAGAGGAAGTAAAACGAGCAGGGATATTTTTCGAAAAGAGCTGGGAAAACCCAAGCGACCAGTTGAATTCCATACAATGGCGTTTCGTGCCACTGTTAAGAGGGCTACCTACCATACACGGAAGTGGAATCTCTATCCTGCCTACGATCTCCCTTTTTCCCTTTCCCTTGTGCTCGGCTCACACACATTTAATTTCATAGAAGTAACGTTGCGAACGACGTTATCGGTTAGTTGAGGATACGTCAACAAGACGATATATCACGGTGATAAAGCTAGGACACGATTGACACATTGAACGTAAGATTTCTATCAATGACACGCCACGTGTGTAACCGCATTCAGGCGTGGCGATTGTTGGAGGCTACCGAATATTTGTACAAATCTACGTAACATTGATGCAATGTAAACGGCGCGGCACTTATTCTTTGAAAGGAATTTGAAATTAATTTTTACCCGTTGGAAAATTCACTGGGGCCCGCGCAACAGACTTTGTTGACGTTGTAAATTTAAAGGATTTCCGTTTTCATCTTTTTCAAAAAAATTTGTAATGGAAAAATGAATAAATGATACCCCGTGAAAGCGTAAACCAGCACTTGAATTTTTTTTGTTGGCATCGGAATAATGGAAAAACTGTGGGAAAATTCTCACCACCAAGTTTCACGATGAAAATGAAACGTACCATTATGAATCAGAATAAATGAAGGATAACGCGATTTTGATATCATAACTGCATATCATCGTTGGATTTACCTGACATACCTTCAGTTTCCACACGCTCTCTTTTATCGCATTTGTAATTAAACGATAAAGAAATCGTTATTTTTTCGTTATTCCCTTCATTATTCATTATGATGGTTTATCGCAAATTATTAAACACCACGAGAAATTGCGTGGAAAAAATTTTCTTTGTTATAGAAAATATGCCGCGTGCAAAAATTTTTCGAAAAACCGTTTGTTTTTTTTACAGTTTAATGGACAAAAGTTTATTTTATAAATAAATCGGTAGCGGAATTTGTTATATTTATTGGAAATGCATTTTTATATTTTCAACGTATTCACCTCTTCTCGCTATCGTATTGGGAAATCTACATCACCAACGAGAATTTTTCTTCTGAAAAATCTTCAAAATGTTAGTTCGACTTGAAATCTTCGAGTAGATATGTGGCACGAAGGGAATTGTTTCCAATAATTTATTGTAGTATTCGATCTAGTAAAATAAGGTCGTTTAGTAGAAAAAAGAAATTTATGACTGATTGGCAAATAAAAATAACACATAACGGGCATACATTTTTACTTTGTTTTCTCCTTTTTTTATCGAAAAATGGAAAAATATTATATGTAACGTATAACGTGATAAGCATTATTAACAATCTTGTTAGCAGCCCTAACTGGAAAATAATGTTCCTGTTTTCGAATTAACTTTTTACCTTAAATTTGAAGTTTTGGAAACATTTGCGAAAAACTTGCAATATATGTATATCTTTAATCAAGATTAAATCAGATAGTAACAAGGACCAGTTATTTTTGACAACCAATTTAGTCGAAGGAAATCACACGAACGTGGCGATGAAGCTCGAAAAAGCTAATAAAAAAAGTTTCTCGTTACTCGGATGAAAGTAGGATTAGGATAGCACGTCGAGGAAGTGTCGAACTTGTGTCGCAAGCCTCACAATCGTTGACTTGTTGTCTAGACTCAAAAGACAGATACGAGGGGCCTTCAAAAACTTTTAATTAATACAGATGACGAGTACACAAAGCCTCAACACCGAGCAAAGAATTTTGGAACAAAGGCGAGAGAAGAGCATTGTTGTCGGATCTTGTTACGGGGACGTACCGCGTTGAGAGAACAAGATGGAGTGACAGAAACGCGAGAAAAGAGGGTAGGCGAGAGGGGGGAAAGAAGGAAGCGCAGAGAGAAAGAGATAGGGAAAAGGGAAGAAGCGCCTTGGGAGGAAGTGAGAAGACATAGAAGCGCAGTCCGACTTTCCATTATGGTGTTATCCGCTCCTTCTTTGCTCTTCCCTTTCGTTCTCTCGGGCAACGGAAAACGTATAAACTAGAAATCTTTCGCGCGAGTAGTTTTCCGTAACATCAATTCACCGTAATGCCGAGCATCAGTAATGAAATTTCACTTGGCGTCCCGGATATGTGTGTACGCGTACATATTAACGCTGATAATTTCATAATTTTGCCCCTTCAGTGATTCCTCGCTTCGAATTTGTTAACCAAAGAATTCCTACATTTGTTTGATGCATATGCTATTATAACCGCGCGCTATTCCTCTCAATTATACACGATAAATCGTGGTACTGTTTGTCGAATATATATCTAACAATTCAAAATTTTGCTAATGGATTAAACACGTATTGATAATTACGCGGCTATTACAAATTGCGCGGTGCCATCGGATTACAATCGAAACGTATATTTGCGTTTAGGAAATCTGAATTTCACAGTCTTGTTTTAACTGTGATATTCCCGTGAAACTAGGAGCATTAATCTAATATGAAAATTTTAACAGCTGTACATAACGCTTTACATTATTGGTTTATAACAATCGCCCTTTTAAGAAGAGACAATATCTGCAATAAAGTTTGCGCTACAAAAATTCGATAATACGTTAATTACGTGCAGGGATTAATATGCAGCACGGTACAAAGTAGAACTTATCGATTTGTATATTGTACAAATGACTATTAGTGTAAGAAGTTATATAAGTCGAAAGTTATTGCGATATGAGCTCGCCCGTACCTCTGCGATGAATATTTCAGGTAGGAAAATCGTGAAGTTCTTCATTACTTTAAAGCGGTACCTAATTGTCAGTTCTCAAAATGAGCGACATATGAGACTAAAGCTGGATTTTAATTAGTCTTTTCCACAATCGTATGAAACCGTCACACCGAACATTGAAATTTTAATTTCTCTATTCAACTTCCCATGTTCGTTGGGACTTTAATAGTCGACATAATTATGCTTAATTATGAAAGAAGGAAATTTAATAAACGATATTATCGTCTATCGTCTTAGACTTTCAAAACTTGTAGCGTAAGGCAATTTTACCTCGCGGTGTTTCGCTCGTGCTCTATCGTGGCGTTTCAAGTATCCCCCTTTTCTACTTAAATTAATTAGCGACAGTTACCGTCCGATAATGCGCGAACAGTCTCACTTTCTGTCAATATCGATAGGTAAAGCCTTTGGTACATCCAATAAGTATTAACACATACAAAATGATCTGAGAAAATTCTGATGCAGCTTAAGAGCATATCGTAATTACACAAATGAACAAAAAAAAACGTACCGTTAAGAGGGACCCGCAAATTAGTCTTTGCAGAGGTGAAATTAGATAAAGTTACACGATGTCTTTATTAAGATGGTTATTCATAGACGATTGTAGGTGGATGATCGGACGATGATTACAGGATTGTACATAGTTTTAATAAACGATTATTTATCAAGAGTTTAATTTGGTATCAAAATAATGGAATATTCATTACGAGTTTAACGAACGGGACGTTTTTGCGAGATGAATACTGACGTGAAGTCGAGGCGGGGCAAACGCTGACTTCGTTACTGCCGCATTGGCCGATCGTTTACACACGCGTCCGACTTCGCCGATTTACAAACGGAAGCCCAAATGATGGAATCGAGAATGTGTAGCCGACCGGCCGCGTTCGATTGCGGACGCATTCGTTTACACGCGCATGTTCGTATATGTACGACGTATCGCGTTTACTCACTCTGGGACCGGGGTGTCTCGGGGTCGAGTGGGGAAAAGGGTCGGAGTCACATAGGACGGTGCTATCTATCCGAACTAGATTAAAAGCATTCGTTAGCGCGTTACACCGTTTTCTGTCGGATCACCCACATTCGTACGCTCGCTATTTTGTTAAGACTCGCAGGAATGCAAAATAAGTTTGCAAATCAAATAATCGATTTTTCCGGTTGAATTTTTAAACTTTCAAATAAAGCCATTTGGGCTAGAAATATATACAATATGTATAACTTTTATTATTTTATAACTTGTAAAAGCCATAAACTGATATGACGCGCGCAAATTGCACAAGGCGATCTTTTTCTTTCCCGAAATCTCGTGTGTATTGTGACCCGCTGACTAAAATTTTTTGAATTAAATTTTCACTCAATCCATGTCACTGGCCACTTCACTCTATTCGAGTGAATGTTTACTCCAATAGAGGAAATTAATTCACTTTAAGACAACAAGTGAAGAATTTCACTCTTACTTTTAAAGTGAAGTCCGCACTCCAAAATTCACTCTTACTTAAAGTACGTTATTCCGCCACTAGATGGCCGCCAAACTCGTAAGTAAGATCACGGACCGGGACGGTTCTAACGCGACAATCAGCGGAATAAGCGAAACTGTCACATAAAGTATAGATTTTCAGTACTGGCTGTGAATATTAGAATGCAGCCTCTATATGCGATAGTCATAGTGAACAAACGATAGCGAAGGTCTTGTCCACGAATTTTATACTGCTATATAACAATAATCGATTAAAGTAAAACATAGCACTCTTTTCAGAGTGGAAGAATTAATCTAAATAAAGAGTGAATAACGGCGCTCTTTCAAAAAGTTAAATTGCACTCCAGTCGGACTGGCAGTATTTTCATTATTTCTTCGAGTGAAATCTCACTTCAAAAGAGTGAGATTTCACGCCAAAAAAAATTTTTGTTCGAAGTTTTTGTGATTTTTTTTATATCCATAAGCGCGAGAACATAAAAAGATTCGCCCTTTTTAACTGGTACCTATCCCGAGTCGAAATTTTGGCCCTATGTTAAACCTTTAATTTTATTATATAGTAGTACCTAAGACTGTAAAAGAGGTCGAACTGCAAGCACAAAATTTACTCCTACTTTCAAACTGGTAGTGCCGGAAATCTCTACTTTTGCCAATTTAGCATTAAAGTAGATCCTTTTAAGTAGGAGCTAAAGTAAATTTTTAGAATTAAAGATTCAAGAGAGGAGTAAAAAATCTATAATGTCATCAAAGTAGGTTATTGCTGGTCTATGTAGGTGTATAGATCAGAGCTAGCTAGGTGTAAATTATCCTTACAAGTGTCAAAGTAGTAAAATCATAGTAGCAAAATTTCGACTCGGGTACCGGAATAAAATTGTAATAGTTATCGCGAGCATTGTTTAAGAACCGCGCGCCTTGATGCGAAGCAAATCGTGAGCTAAGAACGTGAGGATTGGTTGGCGGGGAAATCCGTATTCGACGGCAAGCACAACGGTCCCGCTTTTCAAATCTCCTTTCTCGCTACCCCGGGACTCACACTACCCGGCGGGGTTCGAAAGCCCCGCTTTAGCGAGAACTTCGTCGTTCCTTTGGCACTGACAATTGGATTCCTCGCGCTACTCCCGTCGAGTTACAGATTTTTCCTTTCCGCGAGAATTTTCTTACAGACGCCTTTGAGACGAGAGATATCCCACCGCGCCGTCTCTATCGTCTTCGACGCGGCTCACCGTTTCTAAGTACCGTCCGCGAAAGGAAGGATCGTTACGGCGGCCTTCGAGCCTTTCCCTTTCCGAATCCGGTGCACTCTTTCAAATCAGCTTTTCTTTGATTCACGCCTAGGGAAAAGCACCCAATAAGATCGCGGGCTCTCGATGAAAACTCGCGCGGAAAGCGTCATTAGTCGATATCGATACCTGGCGTTCTGGCATATCGCTTCGACGCACTGCGTTTGATAATGTCCCGTGATATAACTCCGGCGAACAACTATTTCTTACGTTCTGTGATACTATTATGTGTATTAAGCCGAGGAATTTGCTTCACCCTTCGAGAAAAGAAGGGAGCTCTACCTTCGAGTAATTTTAAACAAAGTCTTCGAGATATAATGGCTTTGCCATCTCGAAAAGCCTCTTTTTTTTCTACACGTTTCCTCGCAATCGAAGTGGTTTCGTGTCGGGGAGTGAGTCTTGATTTTTAACTGCTTTCGTGATCGAGGCTATTAACAGTTAAGAAGGGTGAGTCAGAAAAGGGAAAGGGACTCTGACGAATGGAGAGAGAAGGGGGAAAGTCGAATCTGCGCGTTTCCTAATGATTTTTTACATTGTCCGAATCGATTACGACAGACGAATGTACGACGATATAAAAGTTTAGGCTACACTTTTTATTGAGAATAATGCAATTTCTGCACATTTACGTAAATGTTTTTATTACATACATATAATACGTATTGTGTAATAAAAACATGAATTATTTTCGATCTGTAGTCGAGAATAATGATTTATATTGCGGTTTTGCGTGAGAAAATCAATTTCTATTAAGGTTCAATATTGATCATTGTATTACATTACGTTTAATATATTTTGTTACGGAGGCGAGGGAACGGGGGCGGTTCGTTGAAAATCAATTCCTCTCATAAATAGGTATATTACTGCACGAAGAAGAATTAAAATCATATTGCTATCCATTTCATATCCGTATATGCATTGTTTAATTTAAAATAATGTTGGAACGTATTTAATTAATTTTTTTATATTAATTGTAGCTGAAAGTATTTTAGTTGCAAGGATATTTTAAACTCGCAGAGATCGAATAATTTTACCTTTGCGACAAAACTGGCGGTACCTTCATATCCGGTTAAAAGGGAAAGGCCGGCGAGTATCGATTCGATATAAATTCGCGCTTTAGCGTATTGGTTTTACGCGAAACGATTTTGCGCTGCTCGCAGAAAGTGACAATATCTCTTCCCTATTTACCAACGCTTTAATAGCGGGCTAATTATCAAACACTGTTCAATGCATGAACATTAAATTGTGAAAAACAGTTTTCACGATTCGTTAAACCGCCATTGGTGAATACATTACTGTTCTTTTGTTACAATTATTGTTAACCACTTTTTTCTGATTACGGAATATGCATTTTTCCATATTTTTTCATATTATAAGATACTGTCGCGCGCGTCAACTTAAAGTTTTCCAAAGTTTAGTTTAGTTCTATTTTGCCTTCAATTTTCTTAAGAACTCTATTTTTGCAGTTTTACATTAAATAAAAAGTTTTCTATTATATTATATGTTTAGATTGATACAGTTACGCGTCTAAAATATTTGTAATTTTTCAAGAATTACGCAGACAAATGTGGATTTTGTTAAAATAAATATGACGTAATACTTCTCGACTGCTCTCTCCTGAGATACGGAAATCTCTCAGGCTCGATTATCGAGCCTTGCAGGAGCGAATAGTAAAACAGGAGTGAATCGTACACTAAGAGCGCAGAGTTTCTCTCATGAGAAGATATAAGACGAAAGTCGAGGTATTTCCGGGAGTAATTTTCCGCCGGGTGCCTTCGGAAAATGTTTATTCATAAGTCAGCGGAATGTGCACGGTGTACGATTGTTCCGCAAGCTTCTCTCCGCCGTTCTCCTCCCAGAACCGTGTCTGCGTTCTCCTATTTTTTTTCCTTATTCCTTTTTTTACGAGAAGCCGAGACGTCTCGACGTTAATACGGTGTTAATGGGGAAAAGATTCGCGGAAGAAGCATCGTTGACGTCCGCTTTGCGTTGAGCGGACGAGCGCAAACAAGCGCAAAAAGAACGCGGGCATTCAGAAAAACTTCGGGGAATTTCAAGTAATGAGACAACATTAGCGTCTCGGGAGAGAAGAAAGAGACAAACGGGTTATACATGAAAAATCCATGCGTTCGCCGCGCGACGAGTTTTACCGTAAATTATATTAAAGCCTCTTGGGCAGCGCTATTATCGGCTATTCTACTTAACACCGTTGCAGTTTGAACGAAATCACGTATTCCTCATAATCCGTCGAGTTCGTCTGTATTTTCGAAATGCGCTAACTCGGATTTTAAATCGATGAATGCCGTTAAGCGGATCAGGATGTTGCATCCGTTTCGGCGATAAACAAACGAAATACATTTTAAGTACTAACTTGATCGCAAATGAAAACCGCTCGAGCGCACTTAATTATGAATTGCGGGCGTTGTGAATACCAATCTAAATAATTCTCCAGCGAAAGAGGTAAATACAAAAAAAAAGACATAATGATAAAGTGCACGAGTCAACAGTTACTTTTCAATTTGTTGTTTCGTCGCTACGAGTGAACGAAATCCATTTTATACGTCCATGGAACGTGCGCAGAACAAATAATGCTAGAGCAGATAATGAATTATTTATGCTTTATTGAACGTTCTACTATGTAAGAAAAGCGTTAAAGAACTCGATAAATAATTAAGCATTGACAGAAACGTTACAAAAATCTTTTTTAATGCGATATTTATTGAAATTCTATTAGCTGATATCCGAATATATTCAACGATACGGTGTGCTTGTTGGTTCTCGCCAGAGTTTTCGGGAAGTTGCAGCACTTAACTACTTCATATTCCCAATCATTTTGTTAGAGATAAATAATTTGAATTTTTGAACTCGACCGCGTCTTGAATTCGCCAAGAGCTTAATTATGGACGGACACGATTGTCGTCGATTTTTACTTTCTAACCCCGAATTACCTAGAGAATTATCTACCTCTCCGTCGTTTCCGCGCACGTTCGTCTTCTTGCCTTGAATTAAGACTCACCGCCGTGCTCGACCGCCATACTCTTATTCCGGTTGTTATCTTTTGTTCGGTGCGAGAGAAGAACGAGAGGGAAAGATTTTAGGATGGACACAGAAAGAGCCGGAACAGGCGGCGGGAGGGGTACCGCGGGATTTATCATTGGGCGCACTGGCCACGGTATTAAATTAAGTTATGCCCATCTTGGAATTTTTTATTATCACCGAGAACGGCGAGCGCATTTCCTCCGGTTCTCCGGCCGCGGCGCGAGACGCGTTTTTTTTTATTTCTTTCACCTGCCTCCCTTTCCTCGCTTCGCGCATTGGTCGGCGCGCGAGCGATGTCGCGCCTTTCGCGCATATTTCTGCATTAAGCTCTCGACACTCACTTTACTGTCGTCCGACTTTATTTGCAATTTTAAACAGCGTTCGATTTATGAGTAAAGTTCCCGTGTAGGCAAAGAAAACATAGATGGCCGCCATTGCGACGCGTAATAAATATTTTCTACGCGGCGTTAATCGGATATTCCGAGGCCTCACATTCGAATTACGCGGTTAATATATAATTGTTTGGCGTTCGCAGTGGCTCTAATGACACCAGCACTAATGGTCGAATCGACTAAACCGCAACAACGATTATTACATATGTTGTCGTAGATTGTATTGTCACCCGTTTCGGCTGGTATAACGTTTCTATTATAAGCTGTCAAACATTACAAAATTACTTTAGACACTGAAAATTAATAGTAGGCACTTTGGAGGCTTATCCAATTTTATTTGACGATATTTTTAGCGGTTTTTATACATTTTTGAAACGCGATTTCGATGTAACATTTTGTGACATCTGTTTGACCAATCTTGTCTACTAATACTATTTTGTAGGACAGTTTACTTTTAACTATTCCCGAATATCGACATATGCCTCATGTTGGCGCGAGACTTCAGCGGAATTACTGTCTTCATCCAGGCGCGTACACGCCGAAAGATGACGTTTAAAGAATTCGAAGCTGGTATATGCGAAAGAGTTGCGTGCCGACCCGACGCATTTGCAAATGCGCATCCATTGCGGAAGTGAGTCAGGGTGACGGGGGTGGTGTTCGAAGGGGAACGGGAAGAGAAGGGGCGGCATTAAAGGTATGGCTGACGGTAAAAGGAGAAACGCGAGATAAAGGTATGAAGGGGAGGTAAATTACTTTCACGGCGATGTCGTAAACATTGACCAATTACCACGAATAATTAATCGTTGGTACACCATCCTATCTTGCCGCTCGATACGGAAATTTTGAATAATTTTCCAAGCTTACTTCCGTGGGAGACCTTCGTAAATGGGGGACAATACATTGAGTTTACCTTAATTAAGGTCTGTAATTTTTGACTTAACAATGACGATTAAAATACTATTTATTCCTTATCATAGTGACTTTACAGCAACTGTTTTAATCTTACTTTCAAAAAACCACTGTAATTATATTTTATTTATTCAAAGATTGCAGATGTACCATTCCGAGTTCATATCACGTCCTTTCTCGCCTAAGTAATCTTTTAGGAGGGATTATTAGATAATTTCGAAAGGTCTGACATGAACGCGGTATCAATAAGAAGATGGCGATTCCTTTCGTTTATTAAATATATTTAGCTTCCCACGCTCACTTTTACGTCTACGAAATTGCGCAACAATCTTCACGTGATATTTTAGTCCGAACGGGAATTCGATTCGTTGCCTTCCAGGACACACGTGAACAGATACACCCACGGTATATGTACATGTAGACGCGTCACGGCACTTACCTGTTGAAAAAACGATCGGTCCCATCGAGTCCGACTCCCACGTAGACTCCCAGGGGTCTCTTGAGTTCCGCGACTGGACGACGAAGAGTCCAAGTGTCGGCGCGAAAGAAAGAAGGGAAAAGGCCCGAACTATTTCTCGAAGCAAGAAGGCGCAAGCGTGGCAGATCGTGGTCACCGTCCTGTATCGATAATTCCTCCTTCGCGTTCTTTTCCTCTATCTCTCTCTCATTTCTAATCTTTCTCTTTCTCTCTCTCACCCCCTTTTTCTTTTTCTCACCCGTTCTCCCTTTTCGGCCTATCCCTTCTATCAGGGATGCTATCCGCCTTGCCTTATCTTTCTCCGCGCGAGAGGTGTTCCTCAGCTGCATCCTCGTGGGTGGTTGCCACGGGCACAGCCGTCCCTGGGAGTACCACGCGGACAAACATCAAGCCAGAAACTGCGATACGTCGGCCGGAGAACGGCAGCTCACCCCGAACATCCCCTTACGCGGGAGACGCATGCGTCGCTTTTAAACCAACGCCGAAACTAACCCCCTACCTACCTCGGCGGCTACCTTGCCCCCGTTCTCCGGTTCTCCGAATCACTCCCGCGTCTCTCGCTCTATCTCTCTGCCTC
>NW_011967232.1:373342-410674 GCF_000949405.1 Vollenhovia emeryi | reverse complement strand
CCTCCTCTCTCTCTCTCTCTCTCTCTCTCTCTCTCTCTCTCTCTCTCTCTCTCTTTCGCGTAACAGTGCCACTAGCGATCCATGATGATTTACGATTAATTTTGAAGAAAACACTGAGTCGTTTCGACGCCACGCACTTTAAACGGAAATTATTAATTTTTTTCACTACCGTAAAAATATCACTAGATGGGCTGAAACCCTTTTTTGATCAGAAGCGCCGCGGAGAAACATATCGACGGATCCTGCCGTAGCTTACGTCCCGACATCTTATAACGCATAAACTCGCTCGTAACTCACAACTTCAGTCCAGTGAGAAAAAGAACAAGAGAAAGAGGAAGAGCCAGGAGCACCTCCCGATCGTCGTAAAATCTGGTCTGGCGCGAATTCGTACATGTACATACGGCAATCTCGAGGCCAGGAGGGGCGGCGCGCCTGCGTCAGGAATGTCGGTGGTGGACGAGCAGGGTAGGGGGTGTCGTCGGGGGGCATGGGGGTGAGTCAGTCAGGCCGCAGCGCGCGTTCAGAAAACTACCCTTAACGCAGGGTCTCATACGCTCGCCGGAGTAATTTATAATTGAGTCGCGAGAGTACGCGATAGGAATTCGAGGATCGCGTTCGCCCGAGCCCTTCCCCGCGTTACCGGAAACCGTGAAGCTTCTACGAAGACGGACTTCCCCGAGGAGGACTGATTTTCGCCTTTTGCACAAAAAAGAAAAACGCACACGAAACACACGGCATTATCTAGAGTTTTACTGCTGTGCGCAGAGACAGATACGCAGATGTGTGCAGGTAGCCGCCGAGAGGTCTGTTGCTGGTGAAAATTCACGTGGTGCAGCCCGAAAAATACCGAACAAAAGAAATATGGGAAGGACGCTCAGGGACGCGAGCGCTCGCAAATTCGCGGAGAAATTGGATTAAGCTGCCGTCGACAGCGCGAGCTCTTGTTTTAAGCACAGCGGTGTTGAAGACAAGAGGCGAAAAGTGCAACGAAAAACTCGCCGAAAGAGAATACAAATGCAGCGGAAAACACCGTGGAAAGTACATCCGCAACGATCGGATGGTGAGACTGTAACGTCGCGTGCGGCGAGGGAGGTAGCGCGAAACAAGATCCGAAGGAGCCCGTAGTCATGAGTGCAACGAACCGAGAGCTCTAAAACCGCCGTATAATATCATCACGCGAGCCGCTGTTAATCGTAAACCCTCCGTCTCGTTTCTTTCTCTCGCAGGTTTTCTCTGTCCGACCTACCGCCGGGTACCGCTCGATCGCCAAACGAGACGGATAATTCGCATTTCCCCGGTGAAAGTCAAAAGAGCTCGCTCTACGTTTCTCAACGTCTCGCGCGGGAAAGGACCGCGGCGCATTAGCGGTCTCATCCAAAAACCATCTATTCCAGTTAGCGGACTTTCGGCGTCAACGGAATTACGTTATACACGTTCCCTGATTGAGAAATCAAAAGATACGAGCGAGCACAACGCGAGGACCAGGAGCACAGAGTGGAAGATGAAGGGTCTATTCGCTGGGTGGAAGCCGCGGGAAAGCAGAGGAGAACAATTACACTCAGTTACCTGGAGGATGTAACGCGAGCCGGAGCCGTGGCCAGCGCCGGGTCTAGGGTCAACGTCTCGCGCGGCAAAGCTCGGCGGCAGCTTTGTCGTGAGGGCTCTCGGCTTGGAGCGTGGGACGCGCGAAAAATATGGGATGGTCGTGGAATCACAGGAAGAAAGAGTCGAGATAATCGCCGCGAGATAGGGCCCGCAGTCAAGAATGCGGGATTTCTGAAAGTCAACGGAGGAAGAACGGCAGAGGCGAGTCGGATTAGGTGGCCGATAATCGTTCGCACCGTCGAAGCGCGGATCTCTGAACTAGCCGACGCCGCGTGTGGCTTATTAGCAGCTGTCGCGAGTGGAGACGACGACGCGAGGAGGACGGACGGCCGGGGGTGACTCGGCGGACACGGAGAAGATCGGAGGGGAAACAAAAGGGAGGGATACTTTCTACCTCCTGAGGGAAATACGTCGCGACATCCGTCTTTCGGAGGCCAAGTCTAGACGTGACGCCCTTCCAAAACTGATCCATCTATTAAATCGGCAGGAGGGAACGCGGGCGCGGCGGCGACGGTGAAAAGAATGTAAATAGTTGTCGCACGCGAAAGAGAGTGTATGCTGCGACAAAGTGGCACAACGATCGCAGCCATTATTGCGATGTCAGCGACCGGCTCGGAGGGAAACGCGCGCTTCTTTCTCCCTTAACGTCGACGCCGACGCTTTTCGATATACTCGTGGGATATTTTATTGTGTGGGACAGAGAAAGGGAGAGAAAGAGAGAAAGTGTTAAATGGCGTGTGTCGATACTTTTTCTCGACG
The DNA here is from genome assembly GCF_000949405.1 of Vollenhovia emeryi. Taxonomy (NCBI): domain Eukaryota; kingdom Metazoa; phylum Arthropoda; class Insecta; order Hymenoptera; family Formicidae; genus Vollenhovia; species Vollenhovia emeryi. The sequence goes on along the minus strand of NW_011967232.1, from coordinate 408,310 downwards.
GCCGCTGAATAAGCACTCTCGCGTCCTTCCGTCGTTTTGTACAGTCCAGACACCATAAACGCATCAGAGACAAGTATTTTTTTACGCGCAGCTCAAATCCCGCTTACCCCGCCGATTATCCGCGTTGTACTGCTCGAGAATTCAACGTGTCCGATTCCCTTTCTCCCCTCCCCCCCCCGGAAGGAGTTCTTCTCCCCGCGGCGCCTGTGTGTGCGACGAGGGAGAAGAGTATCGAGGTTCGCCCCGCAACGACGTCTTCGTCAGGAAGACGTATCTCGTCGTCCCTGTTCGCCCTCTTCCCCTCACAGTGCTGAAGGTGGTATGTTTCTGACGAGGGTGGTTTATCTTTTCATAGGTGGCACGCTGCGACGGTGGTGTTAAGTGTGCAGTGATCACGGGTGATCGAGGGAGGACGGGAAAGAAGGTGGTCAATATGACTCCTATCTTCCTCGTCGTGTTGCTGGCGATTGACCCGATTATCGCGCAGAATACCGGTGAGTAACACAAGATCAACGACAAATGCTAGTGTTTAAATTAGACTCTCGCGGGCCACGGACACAGCTCTCCGCTCCGCGATGGACGCTTGGATGGACATTGGCGAGGACAATGGCCGCGGGAAAAACCGCGGTTGTGTGTGCGGGCCAGTTGTGCGTCGTCTGTCCGTCGTCTGTTGCGCGCACTTCTAGGACTCTCGAAATCTACCGAGAGAGCCGAGAGCGACGCGCCACTTTTCCACGCGCGTATCTCGCGTTCGATCGCGCGTATAAAAGAGAGAGAGTCGGAGTCGCATGCGTCGCGAAACTAGATCGAAAGCGCCGATACGCTCCGCGTCGTCCGCTCGAGCGTACGCCGCGTTATTTAAACGGGACGAGATAATCCCCTCGCACGAACGAGCGTCCCTGGGATCTTCGTAATTTATTACGGTTTACTTATTAGCTACGACGCCGCGATACGCTGCCGGCCGCTATCGCTTTCGATCGATGACGCGTGCGGAAAATTTATCGCGCGCATCGCGGCGCTTGTAAAAATTAAAATTTTTTTCGTGCGGACGCGTTGCGATATTTTTGCCGGGAGAACGACTCGGTCTCTCTCTCTCTCCACTCCGTGCGCGCAATCGTCTCGCGAGATTAGTCGTGGCTCGCAGTAATCTCGTTGCAATCGCGCGCAAGTGCAAAGAGACTCTCGGCGCTGTATGATTCGCGTGCGAGAAAGGAGAAAAGGACGAGACGACAGCGCGCGCGTAAACCATTCTCCTCTTCGAGATGCGATACGTGCGCTCGAAGGACGCTCGCGGAAATGCGGGAAAGGGAGAAACGGACCAGCGAAATATACGCGTCGCGGGTGTCGAATGCGTGAGACGAGAAGGACGAAAACGCCGCCGGCCGTGACTGCCGCTCCCTAAGGTCGGGGCTTTGAAAGAGCCCGGCTGACTCGTCCGCGGAGAGACGGGCAATAATGCGCGCGCCTCGTAACAGGGAGCGGCTCTCGGCGGCTAAATGACGAGCAGCGCACGCATCGCGCGTTGAATTGCGTGCGTGTCGCACCGCGAACACGTGTCAGCGTCGCCCCGGCTTAGGCCGACACCTCGCGATTAAAATATGCGAGCGCGGCTCGTCGAGAGTCCGCGGTTATCGGGCGCTCGCGATCTCACGTCGAAAATACAGAGAGAGATCGCTCGCGTGCTCGCGTGCGATTCGCTTGGACTTTTACGGAAGTGACCAAGTCGTCGGTGCCCGAGCTCGATCCAGGAGACGCCGTCCGAGTGTACACGGACACTAAGACCGCTTTACGTTAAACTCGACCGACGGGGCGACGCCCCGCGGGCCCGCTTCGCGGATTCGAAAGGCCTCGTTAGCGAAGCACGAACACCATGATCACGTCTTTCTTGTCGTCGCAACGTTAATAAACATCTATTTAGGGCCGGACGATCGGGAGCACAGTGCTGGGCTGCCGCGATCATTACGGCGGTAATCTGTCGCCGCAGTCGGTAATCCGGCGAGCTTTACGCTGACTCCGTAATGACGATGATACATCCCCGGCATTTCAGTCAATTAATTACGTCGCGACGTAATCCTAATTCGGCTGTCGGAAAGCTCTCGCCGGATTTGAATGCTTTGCGAGTTTCAGCGATGGGAAACGATAATGTCATATCAGCGTGATGTGTAAAACGCGCGCCCGTTGTTGCCGGGTCAATGCGGCAACGGTAAGTAGTAGGTGTAATTGAAAGGTCGCCGCGAGGCTACGCTTTAAAAGGTTTCCCCCGACAAAAACGCCCGCGATCGAGTTAACGATCGCGGAGAAAGGGGGGGGGGCGAATCGAAATATCAGTTCTCTTTCAGAAAAACGAAGCGCTGCCTGTAACGTGGCGGAACTGGCGTTCCATTAGTAACGAGCGACGGGTTAGCCGGAATCAGCGGATCAGCGCGGAACGAATCATTTTCCCCAGCGGAGATGCCGATTTGAATTCAATAGTTCTGTTTTTCGCAACTCTACCCGACAACCGTCGTGCGCCGCCGATCGCATTCAGGTAACACGCAGGGGAAATCCGCGGGCGCGCTTTTTGTCTTCTAACCCTCAACCTCCTCTCCCCCTTTTTTTTAATTCGTGCAACGCGCCGGTCGCCCGCGCCTCCCGCCTCGGTCGGATCGAGTACAGAAAATTGGCGCTCTCCGCTCCTCGTGACGGCGGCAGGAGGGCGACGAAAAAAAAGGATCGAAGAAGTCTCGCGCGAGGTGGGAAAAGGTGAGAGAGGGACGATCGAAGCCGGGAGGACGGGCCGCGCGCGATAGCAATGGGATGGGTGAAATCCATAGTTAATGCAGATACGTCCCGTCCGTCCCGTCTAACTCGAGGAAAAGGAAACAGCCCGGGTCGACTGCGAAGATTTCCTCGGAGGCTCGCCTGTCCGTGTGGTGACGTTTTCGTGGAGTGAGAAAGGAGCGTCTTCCTCGCGGGCTAAGAGGACACGAGCGCGGCTCTCTATCAAGATTGTGTCTTTTTTTTTATTTACTTTCTTTCCCGCCGTCCCCTTCGCTCTCGCGAAAGACTGCTCGTGTTTTCCCGTATTTTTCGAATCGGAGGGTCGTCGTGATCTCCAGTGCGCGTTACACAGACGTCGGCGCCGACTTTGCTACGGTTTGCGAAAAATGCCGCTAATTCGAATAACGACAGCCACTCTCGGTAATTCACGTGATTGGCCTAGCTAGCGAATATTTCCAAATTATGTGTCACTTCTTGCTCGACGTAGCGCGCTTCATATACCTAGTTTATATCTTTTGTAATGCACATACACACACACACACACGCATGCAAACACCTAGAGATACAGGCGCGCAGCATAGCCCATTCTTTCCTTCATTTCTGGCTGTCTCCTTTCATCTTTGTCCTCTCGTTCTCCCGCTATCGTTCCCTCGGTCGCGCGGCACGTCAACGTCCCGCTTTTCTACGTCACGCTGCAAAATGGATTCTCCACGGCTCGACCTCGGCACGACAACCAAAAGCGAGCGACGCAAACGGTAAATAGATTTTTCGACGCCATAAAGAGAGCGTCGAGCCGGTGGCTGCCTCGGAAACATCCAGAAAATAGTCCGACGAATTTCCAAATCAACTCACTTACAGCAATAGTATTTCGTGATGAGCCATCGGCGCGCCGGATTGAAGTCTCCTCGTCGCGCGAAGAAGCGTTTTTTCCGATTTTTGAGATCGCGCCTTGCTCAAAAAGATACCGCAATCTCGACGCTTCTGTCTTGACGGAACATCAACCGCAGGCTCGGAGAGATCGCAACTGAAAAGGGGGAGACGGGAAATTGATGCAACGGAACATTTGTAACAGTCAATCACGTATCCCTCCGTAATACGGATTAAGAGCCGTCGTACGATTAACTCGGCGTAGTAAAGAAAAATATATATCGCGGGCGCAATCGTCCATTTTTGTTTACCACACGCGCATGGAGAAAATCTACGGCTAAATATCTCGGTTCTCCTAACCGAACGCGATAGAAACGGTCGAGCTACCGTCGTTGTTTCCCCGAAAAATAACCCCGCCGGATTTTATGATACATTATGCACGCTGAACGACGGCGCTTAGTATAGGTACACCTACACCCCCTACGCCCCCGCCCCGTGCCAACCTCCCCCTGCGAATGTCGGTTGCCGTGATCATATTTCATCGGCATGTCAAGCGAAGAAAAACTCGTTTCTACCGTAATCATATCTCTCGACGAATCTGGTTAGACCCGCCGTCATAATACACCGCCATTACGATTGAGATAACCGGAGGAATTGTGCGTTCGGGGGAGGGAAACCGCGCGAGATATCGGGGGCGACTTACAAAAGTATTTCGGCCCGAAGCGAAATTTTGGACCTATGTTGAACCTTTAATTCTATTATATAGTAGGACCTGAGATAGTAAAAGATCAAACTGCAAGTACAAAATTTACTCCTAGTTTCAAACTGATAGTGTCGGAAATTTCTACTTTTGCCAATTTAGCGTTAAAGTAGGTCCTTTTAAGTAGGAGCTAAAGTAAATTTTTAGAATTAAAGATTCGGTGTAAATTATCTCTAAAAGTATCAAAATAGTACCAACATTTCGACTCGGGTAAAGGAAGAAATCTCTCAAATATCACGGGGTATTCACTAAAACGGGGAGGGGGGAGGAATTCATAGCACGCGCACGCAAAAAAAATCGTATCACCTTACACAAATGGGATGTATAGAAGAGCTGAACGGATTTCTGCAGTTAGATAACGCGCAGGTTGTCCCTTTGCGAGATCACCTGTCCTTCCTTTTTTCCCTCCCCCGTCGTTGCGGACCAGGCAAAATGACCGCCGCGTTTTTGGACCGGGTGAGGCCCGCGTGTTATTTATCTTCCGGCCAGACGTGATAATTTACATTCTCGCGACCCCCTGCCCGCGGGGTTTCGGTTCCGACCTGTCGCTGGTGCCGCGGCAACCTGTCGCCATTTTTATCGGTAATTGACAGAGTGGACGCCGGAACTTTTCAAAGGGCCCGGCACGGCCGCGGCCGAAGAACCGCGTCGGGGAAAAACGCGGTCAAAAAATCGAGTACGACGCGTAATGACGACTGACAGCCGCTTGCGCGTGCCGTCGCGCCGCGATGCCATTTCGTTCTGCCGGTTTGCCGGGGGGTTTTTTTCCTGTATCCGCCGTTTCATGTGCCGCTCTCCTCTTTGTACATATGGAATAAACGCGTTCCCAGGGGAGCGCGGCACCCCGCGCCGGTTATCGCCCGCCCTTATCCGCCGCTTTCCACACCACCGAGCTCCCAACGCAACGGGCAATTTGGGAAACCAAAATCGACCGATCTCCGTCGTGCTCTCTCACAGCGTTTTCTCGACAACTATCGGCACATTTCTGCTCCGTTGCTACTCACGAAGAGAGACTCTCAGAGTGACGGGGGGGAGGGGAGGTCACAGTGGTATCTCGGTACGATGTACTTATGTAATTAGCCGCGGGGCGCAGGCACGAGAGGGGTGAAAGAAGTATGTCGCTCACATGCGACCAGTCCGCCCCGAAGAAAGTCGCGCGACGTCGGCGTGGAAACGAGACCTATGTCTGGGTTACTTCGATCGCATACGTACACACTCCCGTGCTCGCGTGCTGCACCTTGTGCATTCGCGTACCTGTGACCGCAACGCGTGCAAGCACGCCGAAGTAGCTCGCAGAATGGCCGGATGATGAAGTAAAAAAGTTTACTCCGGCCATTTCGTAAGAACTCTCGGGAGCCGGAGCTCTCTCGCGCGATTGTCGTTCGAGAGGAGCGCGGTCATTGCACATTTCGTCAACCCCTTTCTCTCTCTCGCAGTCTCGCTCCCCCCCCCCCTTTTTTCGCATCTCGCCGCGATTTTTCGCGTTTTCCCGTCGCGCTCGATACGGCCTGTCCCGTCGTAACGAACCCAACCCTCTTTTGTATCGAACGAATCGTCAGGATAAACCCCCTGTGGGAAACCCACACCTCTCACCTCCCCCAAAGCCGCAAGGCATCGTACGGAGGGTGGCGCGGCGCCGTTGCTTAGCCGCAACATTCTCGGGTTTACACCCCCGGCGTGAACTTACTTGCGGATTTAGGATTAGTCGCCGCGACCGACGGAGCTTCGTTTGCGGGCTAAACTGATTCTGTCGTCTCGCGGCAGCGAACTCGCACGATCGCGGGGGCCAACTTTTACGGTGTTCGACGCGCTGTTCCCGACGCCGGTGGTGGTTACGCACGCATTCCGAAACGAACTCGCGCCACGATAGAAACCGCTCGCTCTTAAGACGCGCAAATAAAAAGCAGCAGCTACCGCCCGCGAGTCCTTTTAGCCGATGAAATAAAGGGCTATCCACAGAAATTTACATAACGGAAATACATATATTTGAAAAATATTTTTTCAACAGCGAAAATTAAATGTACATTTTAATAATGGAATATTAAAACATCAAATGCAGATTCCGTATGGTACTTTGATAGTTTGAACTTCAAAAGCCTTGAAATTTACCTTTGCTGGCAAATGTTATTTATACACTATAGAGCACGATAATACGGCTGGCGTCGAATAATGTAGCGGACAACGATGCCCGCCATTGTATTCAGCGTTAATTAATCGAGCAAACTTTTCGCTCGCGTTGATGCATCGACTGCGGCCGCGTTTAATGCCGCGCATTGAAATGCAGATGATAATTACCCGCGCGTAATGCGAAAAAATCGCTCGTGTTAATTGCCAGACTGAGAGTTGCGACGTCCTCGCTCGGCTGCGGCGAGGAGTTTCTCATTTCGTTGCAGAAAGCAGAGACAAACCGCTGTCTCGGATTAGGGGTGACGTTGGAGAGAGCACTGCCGCAAAAGTTAGTTAATGTAATTAACCATTCTGTGTGAATTAAGCCACGAGCCTTTAGCTCCAAGACCTTTTGGTCGCCCGTGCAAGTCCGGCGCCGCTTTTTAAATCACCGTGCTCGCGCGTCGTCTTTCTTTTTATCCCGTTATTAATACAAAACCACCATGATGCGCGCAGAAATTTCCCGGCATATCATCCCGGAAAAATATCCCTTTAATATCATCGCTGGATATTATCTTTTTCAAAATTTTGATACATAAATAGTCGAAAAGTACGTTTTGATATTTTTGGCTAGATTGCATTTTCGGCGAGCACGCGTATATACCGTCGGAAATAGAACACACGGAATATCTGGTACGTATAAAAGCTGTAAAATAGGAAGCGATCCATTAATAGCAGTTACGTTACTCGTGCCGCAAGGGGAGAATCAAATATCCTTATTTTCGTTGCCGAAAATTTCGTCACAATTTTTCTATCGTAACTGTGTTAAACGTAATAGTTATTTTTACTTCTCGTTTTACGTGTGCAAAATATTACATTGTTACAATATTTTTCGAAAACAAAAATCGCGGAAATTGCTAAATCGTGCATTCGGGGAATTTTATTAATTTGTAATTCCGCGCTGCACAATACGATATCATCTTTCTAAAGCCTCGCGGAGCTTTTCCAAAAACCGAAGAGTATCCATGAATAGGGGGGGGGGGGGAGCAGCGTAGTGAGCGAGAGATAAAAATCCGCTTTTCGTAAAAATCGGTGGAGCACACCTTTCACCCCGCTTTTGTATAAGGCACGCGTTACACGCGGTTAACATGGACGTCGACCGAATTTACGGACAGAATGCGAATTTGAATTGCAGGGAACGCGGGTAAACGCCCGCGTCTCCATCCGTGCGTTTCACGTCGGATCACCGGAACGTTGCAAAATACGGGCATCACCGCGGTAACGATCGCGAAAACATTTACGGGGCGGGCGGGCATCGCGCGCGCCGGGGCGCTGCTTCGCGAGCTACGCTGTCTGTATTTCTACGAATTGTGTGCGAGATTGGTTTGCAGCGAGGCGCCTAATCAAAGGATAATAACATTCGCGGAACGAATGCATAATCTACTTACGTAGAGGACTCGCGGCGCGCCCGCGCGTCGGACGGAAAACACGCGCAGTCTCTCGCTTCCAAAATTACGGCTAATCTGCGCGCGCGGAATCACCGAACAATTTCTATCTTGACATTTTGATTTATTAAATGCTCCGCGCGATTATTCATTCCGTTCGTAACTTGGCTTTGTCGCCGTTGCAGCGCCGCTTTCGCGCTACGCTGCGGCGGGAGCCGGGAGTCGCGGGAGCGCGAGAGAATAGAGAGGAGCGAGTCAAATATCAAAGATACGATATATTTATACTGCTCGCGCGCAAAATACAAAATATGAACAAAATGTAATCTCGCCATTTTTATACGCGAATGCGGGACCTATTATTCCCGCGTTTTTCTCCGCGTTTTTTTTACCGTTAAACCACGTATCCGCGAAAGCTATGTGACTTTCGGCTTCACTAACTGCATTTCCTAGTACATTATCGGACAGATTTATATCGCTGCCGGAAACGAATGGCCCCCAAAGCGCGCGGAACATTCGTGAAATTTCGAATATTAAATTTATGATGGATCGCTGCCTTCCGCGAGGTACCGCCATTTTTCGAGAGTAAGGCCGGGGGAATGTTATCGTCGTGAAAGGAGGCGATGAAAGCGAAGAAATAAAAAGTCCGAAAAATCACATCAAGCGCTGTGCGTGCTTTGTGTCGCGTAAATGGGAGTCGTCGGGTGCTTTTATTACTTATTGATAGAAATCCGAGACACGTACCTGTACGCTTGACACGAGAAGCCTTCAGGTTTTGCAAAATAGTAATAACTGCTACATCAACGGCATCGTTTCGTTATGAGCAAGGTGCTCGTTCCCTTCCTCCTCCGTTTCATTTTACGTAATACGGAATACTCGATCGTTTTGCACCCTAATGCATTCACCGTTAATAGGCGCGAGCAATTCTCTAAAAATCCACAAGAGATCATCTTTGACATGCGCATCAAACGATTGCCTGATTGGATCGGCGCTGCAGCGGGATGAAAAAGGGTCATTCATAAACAATATCAAACGATGGATATATCGCGCGGGCTGGCGGGCGTGAAACATTTTTAGCGAAAGCCCTTGTGTGAAGCTATTTCCCTATTCACGTGCCACGCAACCGACCGAGCTTGCAACGAGCTTGCACGCCCGACAGCTCGCTAATGCGAAGCCGATGTAGCCATTTGAAAAACGAAACACCGCGCCGTGCCAGCCAGCCTATGCTGATCGCCCGCCGTCGTGTCGTAGGGCGGGAGGAAGGGCGGCCGCCGGGTCCCCCATTAACGGCGACGAACTCGCGCCGAAGTCGCCGCGGTATCGCGTACCTTTTAAATCTGGCCATTAACCGCACGTACGATTACGGGACATTACTTATCGATTATACAAGGAGTCTTTATACAGAGCGGAGGAGAGGAAGAGGGAGACCGATGTGCGCACCGTCGAGCCGTATCGCCCGCGAGCGTGAGAGAGCGCCGGCGCTCCACGTATACAGAGTGTCCCAGGAGGAAAGGTCAATATTCTAGGAGGTGATAGTATCGGTCATTTTAAGCAAAAATGTTCATATGAATATATGCCCCATTCTCCGCTCTTTCCGAGATAAAGCTACTTGAATGTCTCATGTGTTCACTTTTTTTCTGTACACTTAACTCTTCATCCAACCCCATAAACAAAAATCCAATGGGGTTAGATCTAGAGATCATGGTGGCCAATTAATGGCGCTACCACGACCAATCCACCGATTAGGGAAAGTGACGTATGAGGAGGAGCTCCGTCATACTGAAAGTACATAACACGCCGTGCAGCCAAAGGAACGTCTTTTAGTTGTTCTGGTAATGCATTTAGAAGAAATTCCACGTAATTTTATCCTGCCGTACCATCTTCTAAAATAACGGTATTTGCAAGGTAATTTTGCAACTGTACATTCAAATAGCTCCGTCTCGGAAACAGTGGGAAATAGGACGTATATTCACATGAACATTTTTGCTTAAAATGACCGATACTATCACCTCCCAGAATATTGATCTTTCTTCCTGGGACACCCCGTATAGTAGCACCATAATTTGCAATAACCGCCGTAATAACCGTACCTCCTTACCGGCCGGAATAATATCGCGGTAATTTCCTCGGTAAAAACACCGTCGTCCGCCCCGCCAGCCCTTTCGCCATTCTAACGCGAACGTCCGCGCGCTATCTGACCTTATCGGTACGCGCATGCGACTCTCGCGAGAAAAAAGAAGAGACGGAATGCGACGCGGTCATTAGCGAGGGGGGGAAAAATGCGGGGGGATCGATCGCTTCGGCTGATCGAGGCGCGACAACGACCACTCTATCTGCCATGTGCGTGCTCGTCAGCTCTTGAAACTCGGGTAATTAACCGAAAGAGCCGCGGTTCGCTGCGTGTCAACGGTACCGAGATCGCCGCAACGCCGCGACCAGAATCCCCTTTTCGGGGCGCGAAAACACGGACGGGCACGCGGGCCGCGATATTCCGCGCTGGCGATCGGATAGCAAACTCGCGAATAAATATATTTGGAAATCGAGCTGATTGCGTTCTTATCGGGGATCGGTTCACCTCGCCGTGCCCGAATCGGCGGCATCGATAACGTCATCGGTATCGCGCTTCCGCGAAAATACGGGAATAAAGTTTCCCAATATAAGTACAGATAACCAGCGGGCGGTATGCGAAGCGCGATCGACATCCCGGAAGAAGGACGCGGGCTTCCAGAGCTTTTGCGATCCACCGGCATCGATTTACGCGCGCGCGCGCCCGCGCGAGCGTATATGAGGGTATGCGGGCGGGGTATGTAGCGCGTGCACGAGATGGTCTTTGAAAAATCGACGGCTACAAGTGGGGTTTCCGCTCGCGTTTGCATAAAACGAAAGTCCCGATCGAGCCCTCCTCCCCCGCGCCGCCGTCCGATCTACCTCTTCTCATTTCCCACCTTCCCACCGGTTTTTCCATTGGAGAACATCTTTGCCGCCGGCGGTGGCGGCCGCGCGCCGGCCCCGCGTGTTTCGCGTTCCGCACTTTCAATTTTGCGTCAACTATTTTTCACGCGGCTCTTTTCTCCGCCTTCTCGGTCCTCGGCTATGCTCTCCGGAGGCGCAAACTTTCGAACGCCTATACAACGCGTGTTACTCCACGTCGTGCGTCGCAGTGTCGGATCACCTCCGCAAATACTTCTTTCCCCGTCGTGACACGGGGGTTCTCGGTCCCAACTTATATGGCAAGCAATATGTGGATGGAATAGAATCCGCGATTCGTCGCAATGGCGCATGAAATAGCGTGCCGTACTATTTGAAACTTTATCCGCGGTATCCTTGTATCATGACTTCGGAACACTCTTTTCTACGTCTCGCAGTGTCGATGATTTTCTCAATCAACTTTTTCCAATAGCATACTTATGTCGAGAGAAAAGTCAAATGTAAAATGCCCCGTGAGTTATTAAGAATATAAGAAAGTTTTAAATACGGGGACTGCGCCAATTGAAAAGAGAAATGTGTTTTGAAAGGTTGACGTGGAAATAATGCACTGCGCGTCTTTAATAAACTCTTGTTTTACAAATGCGATATAAAGGTACAAATATCTATGTTTGAGAATGTCTTGTTAAATGTAATCTTAGCTCTGCAAATATTACGCTTCCCCCCCCCCCATGCGATAAATTCTACGCGTTCTGTAAATATTCTCGCGAGCAACATAGAAAACTATACCGTAATGAGCAACGTGATACAGTGCGTCACGCAGCGGGGAAATATTAACGGGCTGAAAAAGAGTCGTACGCGGACGTGCACGGTTACAATCTGTGGAGTTTTTGACACGCAGTTTAATAAAGTTTCGTTTGAAAAATGTGTTTTGGGCACAATCCGTATCACATGTACGCGGGCACAAAAATTAATTTGGGTCGTCTCTTCGCCCTCAGACGCTACCTCACGTACCCGCGATTTCCCGCGGATTTCGTATCGAGGTCCTAAATAAACCAAAGTTTACCTCGCCCGCGCGTGTTCGTGCCGCGGAAAGTACGGGCAGAGTCGCAAAGCTTAAAAGCGCATCCGCCGAGAGTGATCATTCAAAGGGAGCTTTCGGTTATCCGCGCTTCACGGCCCGCCGCTCTCGCGCGCTCGCCTTACGCGCGCGCACCCAGATACTATTTTTACGTCGACGCCCTTTTAAAGAGTTTCGCAATCGCATTTCCTGCAATCTTTCTCTGAAAAGCATCGCCCAGATACCTCGGCGTCGTTATCGTTGCACGCGCGCTTGCGTTCGCGGGATGCGGCGCATCCCGTGTCCGGCAGCGACATTTCTTCCAACGTTGGTCTCCACGGGTCAACGCCGCCGCCGTCGCCGCAATAGAGACGCGCTCCCCTGTCGCTGGCGGTCATATTTAATCGGCGACAGGCGGTGGGACACGTCAATGGGAGCTGGACCCGAGTTATTCTAAGCCGCAACTTTGTCATACGTTTTTCCCAGCCAGTATCTCCTTTCTCTCGCCGTCGCGCACTCGACAGGAGAACCGAAAGCTCGGATATTCTGAAACGCCCCTGCGGATCCGGAGTTGGCGTTGTCGCGCGAGTTCCACGGAGAGGGCTCATTGTATTCCGGAATTCTTCGACAACTCGGCCATAAAACTCCGGCTTATCCGCATGGAATCCGCGGCAAAAGAAATCCACCCCGTGGAAAGTTACGCCTCGATTTTCGCCCCGGCTTTTGCGCGCGGCTGACCCTTACGGTCCGTTTCCGCTGCCGTGACTTTCACCTCCGCGTTTCGATACTTCCCTCTCGCGCCCCCGCCCGATGGACCGGCCCTCCCTCGCCCGTATCTTAACAACCGATCTACATTGTCTCAAGTCCGTTCCCGCCCATTCCTACCGTTCTTTCCTACCGAGGAGTTTATCGCGAGCTTTAACAGCGCGTTATTTTTTTCCCCCTTTTGTCTGGGCGAGCCCGGGGTCGAAAGCGCGCTATTTCCACCTTTTCGACGATAAAAGAACTCGGCCAGAGTGCTAGCTGCACTCTTCCATGGCTATCTCCTCGATATCTACCGTTGTCATTAATTAGGTCTGCGCCCATTTACTCGACTTGAGCGCTTCGCGACCGCAAACAAATAGAAACTGAAACGCACATTTATTTATTAGATAGTTCTTTTTCTTCCTCCTCAAACATTTTATCTCGACAGGGGTTTTAATCAGAGGTTAAGATACTCTTGAGTTCTTTGAAAAGCGACTTGTAGGAAATTAAAGCATTATTAAGGAGGCTTGATCGCGAAAAACACATTTGCAATTTCCACCCGTCTATTTCACATACAATTTGCATATTAAAGTGAAACATCTCTTGAAAATCTTTCGTTTCAAGAATCACAAGATTCTTTCCGCGGTACTTTGTCGTCGCTTGCTCCGGCTGGCTCATCTCGTACGTGTCTTTCCCTCTTTCCCGAATCTTCCTCGCTCCCAGTCTCAGCTGCTGGAAGTTTCACAGGCTCGAAACTCGGCGAATTAAGTGCTAACTTAACTCGCCCGCGCGAAACTTGATTCAGCGTTTCCGTGTGCGAAACGAAGGCTACGGGCGCGCCGACGACGACGACGACGACGACGACGAGTCACGTACTGGAACTAATTGCAGTTTTGTAGGGAACCGTGAGATTTCGTCGCACCTCGCGGAATAAAGCTGGAAATTAATTCTCTGAGGATCGCGAAAGTAAACAGAGACGCGCGCGCAAGATAAACGAGCCAGCGACTCCACTGATCGCTATCGCTAACGTGTCCTAACACATCGGTATCGATAGCAATATGCAAAATGAGATATCTGCAACGAGACATAGGTAGGTATCTCTGTTCCCCGCTGCAAATTTATCTCGGATAGTCGAAGGTTAAACGTAAAAGGGTCTAGGAAGACGCTCGAACGGGATACACCCTTGGGTCCGGACCTCGTCTACCCGCACTCAACTTTTCGAGCGTTACCCGAAACCAAATTAAACAGTTAAGAGCCGTCGCTCGATTTTCCTGGCTAAATTGCCGCGAGATCAATCCCTCCCCCGGCTCGTCTCTCTTCTCTCGCGCTTCAAGTGGGAAAGCGTTTGCCCAGAGATTTCGCTCCCCGGGCCGTCTTTGAGGCGCCCTGTGAAAACGTATCCCTTTCGTGCGTTTTCTTCCTTCCGTCGAAATTCGAAACGATGAACGATATCTCATAAACGTAGACGAGAGGCGTCGCTCGCGCGGGCACGTCCCTTTCATCGGAGGCGCATGATCATAATGCTACCCAGATAACACCGGGTTCCCCGTTTAAGACACTAAATTGCGGTTTCTGTTTCCTTACGTGCCGTTCGTGTGTAGACCGGCGTTACCGCAAGTACGAGGACGTGTGTGGGGCGTGCGGTTGACCCGAGTATAACGCGCAAAGGCCCGTTGCCGGGGGTCTTTGAGCTACCGCGAAGCTACCGTCGACGAGGCGGAGGACACACAGTGGCAGAGAATAAGGCAGTCTACGGACTAGTACGGACAGTTATAATGTATACTGCTCGCACCGCGCGCCGCTATGTAGTTACGTATTACTCATACCTCTCGCAAACGCGCCCATGAGTTAATCTTCTCCGGCTGTATTAAGCTGTCGCGCGCTCACAGAACCAGATCTAATCAGAAGTAATCAGATGCGATGCGGTTGACAGTTCAATCCTAATGTATGCTTTATTCCTAAACGGTACGCTGCGTACCGTGAAGTTTTCGAGTCGATCCCCGTCTTTTACACGTGGACGGAAAAAGAACAGTATCTTACGGTGTGTGGAATAACGTATTCTCCTTTTCTTATTGGAGAACAATAGCACGGAATATAATCACGCGATTCGATACATCGTTCTTGCGTCGAGTGAAAAACCGTACGTGCGCATGATGCATAAAATAAGACGTCAAATATCATCCAGACACTTATCAATTGGTTTTCGTTATCCTCCGCGGCACGACTGGCGCGGGCTGTTTTATTCAATGAAGGAAAAGAGAAATAGCAAACGAACGCTCTCGGACGCGGCGGCGGAGCGCGATGTATACATAGTATATCGATCGGGTTCATTGCAAAAGCGGGAGTCCTCCGCGCGCGGTTTGTATTCGTGATACGCTCGACCGAGGTCCATTGATCCAATTAAATCCAACGTCACTCTTACGATCGCATTTCCCGCCACCGTTTCTTTCTCCCGTGAGTTCCGCTTTCAGCGATTCATTGTTGAACCTATAACGATAGGAGTCCATCGTCTTCTCGGAAAAAAACAGAGACGGGGAAGAGCAGGGCGACCGGTCACCAGGAACTTGTGTCGTTTTGCTGAAGGATGATGTAATCCTCTTCCGTTTAATTGGCGAGACGTGACGGCAGATAATGACGGTGATTCGATCGATGACAAAGACGAAGCGTGAGAGTAGCGCTCTACTCCTCCCGGGACATTGTCGAGATATCGTTTCCCAATTACAGCGAAGAGCTACAACTCCTCCCCGCTAATTCCCCTTCCATCGACAATTAATTTTTCTAGTGACGGCATATAATAGTAATCTAGCCTACGAATGATGAAATTTCTTCTATCCCTTTTTGTTTTCACAGACGCGCTCTATAAAAGCCAGCCATTAAGATTACCTTTCACGATGGATTCGTTTCACGAGAAGGTATAAATGTGGTCCGGCAATTTTAGATACGAATAATTACCTATGGAAAAGGGGAGGGTAATTAGAATCTCTCGTATTAACTTTATTCTGCTCTGAGAAATCCAAGACTCAATAAATTTATTCATAGTTTTCTTTTTCTACCCTTTGTATCCCTCGCGTTGCTTATATCTCCGTAGCGTGACAAACGGCCACTTCCGACCCCCCTTGCCCTTCTCGCGCGTCTCCTCTTCCTCCCCTTCTTCCTCTTCTTTCTCTTCCGCCACCAATCTTGCGGCGGCGGGATTCTTTTGACGTGGGTCGCGAGGATATTCTGGCGCAGATTAAAATATAGATTTTATTGTTTTCCGGGCGTGTCGCGTGCGCTCGCGTACGATTTATACGGCCGTTACTCACGCCGGGCTCGTTCCCCTCTCCGAATCACATATGTATAATAATTCATCCACGATGCGCGTTTTATGAGATCTTCTATTAGATGCGCCACGCCACCCCGGCCTGGAGCCGGTAACAAATTCGACGGTCGGACTGCCGATTCGTCTATGCGACGTCGAACCGGAGCGTGAAATCCGGACGATAATGATGACAGGCAGCAGTGTCATAAATCGGCTCGGAAATATAACGCCGGCAAAGCATGAAATTTTTTAAGAATATTATATCCGCGCCTTCCACACGAGTACCAGTATTTTGGTCCATCGGTGTTGGATAATCTCGGTCACCATAATTTTGCTATTTTTCAGTGCGAAATATAAGACGTAGTCATTGCACGAGTCGACTGCCCTGCAGCTTTCTATAGTTACTCTCGTAAATTATTTCAATACCTTCTTGATTATTTTTCTTTCATTTCAGTTTCTTTTTTTACTGCAACCTTTTTGTGGCCGCTTTCGTTATCGATCAGTATGTCTGTTTTCAACGCCGTCTCGACAAACTACCTTGCGGTATAAAAGATTGACAAGATACTGGTACGTGTAACCGAGCCAGGAGCCAATTCAATTAATCGACCCCATTTAGACTGTAGGTGCGATCCCGCGCGGCGATCGATAGATGCTAGCGCGTTCGGGTATCGATAATTGCGGCATCGAAAGCGTCTGACGTTAGCAGGTCCCGCACCTGCCAAACAGGGTGAGCCTAATTAACAAGTACCGCGAGACGTGGGTTGTCCGGGCATAAACGCAAACCTGAACTTGTTCTCGACTTTCCGTCGTGCAGCCGAGCTCTCGCTCGTTTCAAATCCGATATACGCGGCGGTGTATTCCCTTGGAGATTCGAACGGCTGACTCTACGCCCGTAAAACGAAATTGCTAACCGACGGGCAAGATTGTCACCGACTTTCCCGCCGTCTGCGCGCGCCCGATGCCGTAATGAAGAGAGCCATTTCATAATCGACACCCCGCCGAGCTCCCGAACGAGGCGCACGATGGCGCACCGACTTTACGGTCTGCGTGCGCTCGGTGTCCTGGTACACGTGAGCACTCAGGCATCGTCGGTGTGTAACCAGCGGCATACTATGCTAACGGCGAGAGCCGGCTGGAGTTCCACGTCGGCACGCCACTTGACGACGTACGGCGGATCGCGTGCCGAAGGTTACATCGACCGACGATCACCGCACTCTCCGAGCACCCGATTCTCTGTGCGCTACTGTACGACCTCACCACCCCGCCACCCTCTCGCATCCATGTTTCTCTCTTCTGTTCTTTTCTATTTTCTCCTCTCCTTCCTCCTGTCCTTTCTTCTCCCCCTTCTTCCCTCTTCTCCCTTCCTCTCTCTTTCTCCTCTTATTCGCTGGCAACCTGGCGCGCGAGCACCCCCCGCACGACCGGCAATCTAACCGGCGCTTTATGAGAAAACGCTGAAGAGCTGCTTCGCTAGCGGACGTGCCTCCCGGCTGTTATTACAACAGAAACCACGGCGGCTACGGCGCCCGGCGCGATTAGAAAGGATGGAAGACCGGTCGGAACCGGCACGAGAAATTACGCCAATTTATGCGCTCGTACAATCCTGAGGTAAATGGAGACGATTCACCCTCTCTGCTTCGCCCCTCTACGTGCCATGGTTCTCGCTCCTGTTCTCTCTCTGTCTCACTCGCTCGCCCGCTCACAGTCATCGCTTCCTCCTACGGTAATCATCCGGAAAGCATCTTTTATACGTCTCGCGTTTTCTTTCGTTTGAACTTTCTTCTTCGGGATGGTCGATATGGCTGGTTGTTAGAGCGTTGCGAAAACGCCACGTCCAATACCGAGCGTACCAAGAAAAGTGTAAGCTTTCGCGTGGCTAAAGTAGATTACTGGTTTCATGGTCGTGTGTTCGAACAGCCATACCGCGTAAGGTGCCATCGTGCCACGCCGCGCCGCAGCATGCCACGCCACGCCACGCCGCGCCACGCCACACCACGCCATGCTATGCCACACCATACCATGCCGGGGGCTTTCCGACGTGGAATTGGAAACTTTTCGGTTCCGGACCCGGGACTAACCGCACACGCTCTTGAATCCAATTCGAAAAGCGCCGCGAGTCGTTCTTCCTAGCAATTAACCTAAGAGGATTATACACGGGCGTACATATACAGCCTGTCGCGGTGTGTACTGCACGGCGGTAGTCCGCCGGAATGAAACTATCACGTGCTCGGTTTCATGGCCGTTTCAATTTCTGTCACTTTTAAGCGGATTTCGGTGCTCGCCTTATTAAGGCGCATCCGCCATCGCTACCTGCGATTCTACTTTCGATGTAACCTCGATAACTTGTCAAATCGGTTAGAACGGATATCCGCTGTCTATGAACTTGCTCGTGTAATGACGCCATTAGCGTCAAAATGATTTAAACGTTTATATTCTCAGTCCGAAAGACCCTTTAAATATCCGTCTCTCCGTTTAGTCGGTATAAAGCGTGTTTGCTTATCAATTTCTAATTCGAAAATCTTTTTCGTTGCCGCGAGAACGTCTGCCCTGGCTAATACAACTCACATATTTCTGCCTATTTTTACGAAGCCAGTGGACATCTTGCGAGTCCTGGGGAGAGTTAAATTTTGCATCGTCCGTCGCGAATGCCGTTCAATGAGAAATTTCGTGGTGCTAACTTGAAATAGCAACGGTCCAACGCAAAAGCTGAACAATCCTCGTCGCTAGGGGGGACTGTTATTAATTATTGTCTGCTTTGGAGGATTGGGCCACCGCATTTCCCTACAGCGTCTGATAAACATTAGAACAGACGGTTGCAGCTTTACGTTCTCCCTCGCTTTCCACGTCGAGCTATTGCGAGCCGGTGTACCACGTACATAATTCGAGAATGCACGTTTTAGATCAAAGTACCGCATCATTATGCGCGAGCCACGTTTAATACTTGACTTTGATCTATAATTAAGTGCCTAATACGGTAGAAATTATAAGCGAGCAAATCGGATAATTATTGGACGCGTGTCTTTCACAGTCTCTTAAATAATTTTCTGAATTTTTCTCGCCAGGCGAAACTGACTTTCCTACGCATACAAAGTCAGCAATGAAATTAACGTGCGCGAGAGAACTGGCGTAACGACGACTATGTCCGACAGAGTACAATCGCGGGCAAGGGGAAGGGGAGAGGGGGATGGGGAGAAAGGAAAATGTACAGTTTCCTTAGGGAAGGAGGACCGTAACGGCAATGAATGCGAGTCGGTGATTCTTGGCCGTTAGAGGAGGCTCTAATTGCTGAGTATTTAAAAACAAGGTCTTCCTCTTCATTCGTTCGAGTCGTTTCAGAGTGCTTTCTTAGCCCGCGGGGGTGGACGAGGAGGGGGGGGGGGTTGCCCGTCGTGAAAACTTGTAGAGGTAAAATGGTCACGGCGCTCACTAAGTGCGGGTTGCATGCACGCGCGCGCGCAGCTGCAGATACTCGAAACGAGAATGTAGGAGTATATCGCCGTTGTTGCCGGTAGCATTTGTAAACTAGCTTTTGATAGCGCTACGAAATGGCGTGGCGGGACTGCTGGAAGTTTCGTGCTATTCTTCTCTTTCTTTTCCCTCTTGCTTTTTCGCCTTCCCTCCTTTTTCTTTCCGTGCAACTTGCCCTCTCTTCCACTCTCCCTCTCTCGCTCTTTCCCTTTCTCTCCTTTCCCCCGTCTCTTTCTCAGTCACTATTACACTCTCGGCCCGCTGTCTTGCCTTCTCCTCCTCCCACAAGTTCAACGGAATCCGCCCCTGAATCCGACCAACGAGGAAATAACTGACGCTCCGTAAGTCTCTTCCGGAATATCCGCCGCCGCCGCCGCCGCATTCTCCGCCCCTCACCGAATAGGTTGTTCCCGCTTCTTTTTAGCCCGGGCTTCTTCAAAGCAATCGCCTCGTTCTTTTTCGCTAATGCGCCGCTTCTATTTCGCTCTTTGCCGGTAGTCTGAAAACTTGCCTCAGTCACGGTTGCTGCTCTGTTACTATGTCTTTCCTTTTTCTCCCCTTTTTTTCCTCCATCTTCCAAAGTCGTTGCGCGCTCATTACACGCGCATACGAAGCCAGCCGCAATAATTGAATGCAACTCTTCCTACCGTGGTTACCGTAAATCGCATCTGTGCTCGCGCACTAAGTATCCCCGTATTTTTCTGCACCGTGACAATTATCAGGTTGGAATTTCCCTCCTCTCTCCCTCTCTTTTCTTTCCCCTAGATGATTATTTCGTTCATCCTCACTCGCTTTCTCACGAGGTACCCGGGAGAGGAGGGACGGTCCCGTTTGACCCGACCGTAAACGTCGAGGCAAGCACGAGCTCGCCATTTGGCGGCGGGGATGAAAAACGTTCTGGAATCTGGCAACCCTTCCCCGTATGTAAATTCACGGCGGGAGAGACGGATGTGTGTACCCATACCTATCTCGGTTGGATTCGCGGCGCGTCAGGCACACCACCGCCCTCCGCGCCGCACCACCGCATCCACCTCGATCTCCGTTCATTCGTCGGTCGAGTCCGTCCGCGCGCAAACAGACCCATTCCTCGCTGTCGAAGCCAAATCTCTATACGGCCAACGGCACCGGAGAGAGTGAGAGGAGTGTCGCCGTTCGGCAATCATCCAGTCGAATATTCGCTTCGGCGATCATGAGCGCGCTTGGGAACACTTATTAACACGGGGTGACGCGGACGCGTTAGGACACTGACATCTCTCGTATCTTGCAAGCCTCGCGTGTCATACACGTAGGAAATGACATTTGCCGTAAGTGAATTGGAAAAAGGGAGTTCTCACGTTTTCGAATATATATATATTTTTTTATACATATTTGAAACTTATTGAAATGCGTAGGAACAAATGTCCCTCCGGCGAAGATAAATTCAGACCGCACCGAGTCCAACTCACCGCCGTTATCGAAGGGAATCTGTGATTTCGGTCGGACGAATTGATTTATCGGCGGACAACGGGCGGGCCAGCTCTGCCGGATGAATAAGGACACGATCGAAAATAAAATCTCACGCCGTGATCGATACGAGCGGCGTCATCTGGTGAAATCTGTCCCGAGGACACGTCCCCCCGTTCTCTTACGGTTCGCTTATCGCTCGCGAAGCGGGCGTCTTTCTGGTCGTCCGTTTCGGGTGGGGCAGGACCCGTTTACCCCCGGTTGCGCGCGACTCCGCCGCCGCTGTCGAAGTCGCGGTGCACTTTGCTGGACTTTGGCCGTAAAAGGGGCTCTCGCGCGCACTGTTTGCCGAGGCAAAGTTCGCAGTACAAGCGACGTTGGAATTTACCGGAGGTTTCACGGAGGCGAGAGGAACGTTGCCACTTGGCAACCACGTCCGACACTCGGGCATGCCTTAGGGATACCGCTCCGTCCGTTTCACGGCAATTGTATACAGCATTACAACTTGCGATGACCTATAAATTTCAGGAGAAGATATTTCTTAGCGCGATACCCGCGCTACGTCTTCTATGGCTCGATCTTTCCGCCTCCGGATGATCTTTGAACTGTCTTCCGGTAATACGCGAATGAAATTTCTTGAAGAAAAAAAAAACTGCTCTTTAGTTTTACCTTTTTATTGTAGACTCTTAGTTCCTTTTTCTCACGAGATCTCAAGACTTTAAGATTAACTGAAAAGAATGTTTCGTCGTCGGGAATCTTACGTTACGAATTGCTTTCAAATAAGCCAGCACCTACCGGAAATCGGCACGATAACGAAAAAGCGACATTCTCGAGAGATTGGTCGGCCGACATTATTCTCGATCGTATCTCTGGGCGCTCGGTCTACCCCCGGCTGGATTGCCGGGGGTATACTATTAAATTTGATCATGGCCGGGACGCGTCATAAAATTTATATCCGTTCGAACTGACGTCGATCGCCCGGTGGATGACGCCGCGAAATCCTAGGACGATAACGGGCTAAAAAGCTATTCGCCGACAAAACGGTCCTCTATGGCGTGCCTCTCCGCCACCCTCTCGAAAGTTAGTAAAAGGAAGTACGTTTTGCCACTTGGTATGCTAATATCCGGCACCTTTAATCCCCGATACCGGTGTCGTTGGAGGTCCCGTCGCCTTCGTAAGCGCGAAGGCGCGAGATTGAGTCGAAGAAACTCGTTCGCCACCCGTGTAATGGAGTTCCACGTTCTCTACTTCCAAGACACGTATTCCGAACGTATATGCATTGGAACGGCTACGTATGCCTGCCGAAGAATGAGAGGGTGGGTACGTAGAGACTCGCGGAGCGGAGATGGAGGATAAGAGTGCGGTCGCGAAGGGTGAGCGGGTGAAACGAAGCCGAAATGACTTTCCATCGTTCTTCTTGAACCTCGCCCGCCTCATCGATGTGCCCGATCGAAAAGGGGGGTGGGGGGCTATAAACTTCGTCGTAAGTATAAGCATAATGGCAATTCCTCGCGAGGAAAATGAGAGCGGCAGCGCGGAAGGGGGACGACCGGGCGAGGGAGATCGGATGCCGGACGAGAGAATTACGTTTCCGAACGACCGTACCGGTTACCCTGGATCATACCGATTGCGGCTTGTGTGTGCCGCGTGTGTCGAACCAAACGAAGATTAATGCCGGCGAAAGAGCAATTTTCCATTTTGGTTGTGGACCTGATGGGTTCACGTGAATCGCCAGTTTGCCGAGTGCCCTGCCGCCTCTCACCACCGCCTCCTCCCTCTGTCTGGGGGTCGTTCGCGGATGATTTCGGAACTGGGGAATTTTGTTCTTTGCTGCCGTATAATTGCGGAAAAACGGAAACCCGAATTAATCCGGAGAGCGAGCGGCGAGCGTATATCTGCGTGCGCGAATAGATCCACCTACATGACCGAGTTCAGCTTGCGAGCGGAAGCGGCGTCACATATCCGGCTTCTGCGAACTAAGTTCGTCTCCCATCTACCGCGCGCGCGAACCGGGTTACCTACCCACCCCGTTCTCCAATGAGTCCTCCCTGTACGGCACCTCGACCCTATCCATCCATCCATCCAGCCAGCCATCCATTTATCCATCCGTCCGTTCGTTCGTCCGCCCGTCCAGCCATCCGCGTGTTAGTCGGTGCGGTGAAATCTCACGAACGCAATTATCAACCGCGGAAACAAGCGACTCTCGCTGGTGATAGAGGATCCCGATTACTTCCGTTAATTAATATCGTTGCAGGAACGTTTTACATTCATTCTCGAATCGATTCTGTCGCCTTGTACCTCGCGTCTACACGCACGCACCTCCTCTTATTTTATTTGACGCGATTTCCGCTATCGAAAAGATCGCTCTTTTTCATTCCCCCCTTTTTTTTAACGTTCATATAACCGTTGTTATTATATTATTGCGCGAATCCATCTTCGTTATACGACGTAATTGCTAAATTCAAATTGAAACTGAACAATGTAAACGCCCGTAACGTGTGAAATTTTTTCCCCCATAAAGTTAAAAATGTGAAAATTTGAAGAACGTATACCGATCCGGTTCACGAGTTCAATCTGCGGGGAATTCAGTACGATCAATTTTCATTTCATTTTTCATTTGGCCAAAGTGCACCGTGATAAATTCCAATCAGGCGAGCGTACATTTTTATCCAGAACGTGCGATATGACGTTATTGCGGCTAGAATTTCAGTAATTGGTCGATTTACCATTTTTTAAATATTTTCACTTATACATATTTAACTCGCTGCGAATGCAGTGGATTATGTAACTCGTCGATCACAACGCGCACGTGTTTTACATTAAATGGCATTGTATAAACAGAAAATAAAAGAGAGACGGACCTTTTTTCGACGCGGTACTTCATCTACGTCACTAACATCCAAATTACATTTCGGATCTAATATTTATCCATCTAGATATATAGAGGCAAGTATTGCGTGCGAGTAGAGTTGCACGAAAAATTTATTAATTCCGGTACTTTCGAGCGTTGCTCGAATCTCACGTGTAGCGTGCAGACTAGCGGGGCACTATTTATGGCAGGATTTTTCAAGAAACCTCTTCGCGGATATTTTTTCGTACCTCCCCTTTTGTTATTTCGATTAATTAAAATCCGTCTGTTAAAGACAACCGATGTTCCCTCGCCCCGATCTTTTTATCGCCCTCTCTCGCGGCTGCCACTCGTGTGCGGGCATATTTGTATTCATGAAACGATAAATATGTACTCGTGCGCGTAGATGTGCATCAGCGCGATGGCAGATATCCGCATCTAACGAACTGACACGGGGTTACGTTCATGCGGTATCGGTACGCCATGGCTATGGCCTGTTTCTCTGGCGTGTGGAGAGCGACATCGGCTCAAACCATATTGCGTCCTTTACGCAAATCGCGTAACCTAATGCGCCCCGCAACTGTAACGAGGGTGTGCCCGTTAACTCTGACCGTAATTTAGCGATGCGGTCGTAATCCCAGAAATATATACGCGAATTTGCAGTTAAGCGTGCGTCGTTGCGGAATAGCGCGGAATACTTTTCTTGAGATTCTCGCGTGTACTAAATAAAATGACAACCAATTACCAATTGGTAAATTGATAAGGTATCGACAAAATTAATTAAAAAATATTCGCCCAAGAGAGAGCGGTGGTCGTTTAAATGTTACACGTGATACGATCGCGTTCTTTCTACCTGTGCGAAACCACAAGAAATGGAAAATTACATACGTTTGCGCAATCACACGTGCGGAGACCAACTTTTTTTTTTCGTGTGAACTGAACTCTGCGCAGATTTATCGCGCGATCAATAGCGATTAGAACAATTTACCTACGTAATTTAACGTTTGTTGAAGTTCCGAAGTGTATTCCGCGCGAAATGCTCTGCGCAAACCGATCCGTATGCTCATATAACCGAACGGCGCTGTTAAACGCATGTGCGGGAGAGCGAACGCGTCCTGGTCCGTCGATGGTGACTAAGCCGGCTGCTTTTGTGGCGCGGAATATTAGTCCATTAATGTCGGCCATTGTGCTCGCACGGCCGAGCCAGTCGACAATACGTCAACGGTTCGACTCCGCCACAATGCGGCAATAATCGAGCTTCCTCCTTCTCTTCGTCTTCGCAAGCTCTCGAATACGTACACGAGAAGCGGTTCTATGTTCGCGGACTCGTCCGGGACGTTCCGTCACGTAGAACGGGCTCACACAAACACACGCACACGGGCGCACGCACATTCGGAGCTCCAACAAGCACGGAAGACGCGGTTTAAAGGGACTCATTGGAATCCCTCGCTCGTCGTCGGCGAACCGGGAAAACCACGACCACGGGTGTGCCTACTGCGTCCCTCGTAAACGCCCGGAAATATCTTGTCCGCCTTCTTGAACGAGGTTAAAGTCTGATTATGCGCTACGGACAATATCTCCGCCGTCTAGTTTGCATTCGCCAACTAAACGGCCATTCGCGGTCCGTCGAGCACTGTTTTGGGACCGGCGCGTTCTGCCGGAGGAGCCGGTAGATGCAGGACACGTCGCGGAACCGAGGGATCGCGAGGGAGAAAAAAGGGAGAGACGCTCCCGGCAAGTCGTAGGGAGACGAACAAAGAGTTCATTTCTTCAACTCCCGTATAACTTCGGCAGATTTTCCTTCGCGTGAGCCACGGAAATTGAGATTAATTCGCAATTATCAAACTAGACGCCAGAGAGCTCTCGGTGTCTCTCAGCGCTTGCGAAGAAACGTGGAGCAAGCCTGAGACTTTTCGCTGATGGCTTTAACAGATTTTATCATAAATACTAATTAATTTATGTCCCCCCAGTCCTCTTTACGTGGTCGGCTGAATGTTGTCTACGTCAAATAGAATGACCTCACGAACGATTCGCGAGCAGCAAAGCGAATTTAGTAGCCAGCGACGCATTTTCAACCTGCCGGCTACACGCGTGCGCCGTCACTGTTTTCATTAAGCCATCGAAAATGTTTGCTCGGCTCAGCGTCAAAGCGCCTTTGGGATCTGCGGTCGCATCGCCCTGCGTTTCTGTCCTTGTGCCCTGCCCCTGTCCTTTGTTTCCCCTGTTCGTTCATTTTCGCTACGTGCGTATTACATGTACACGAGAGTTTCATGATACTCTGTAAACACAGTAGAGAGCACGGGCCCATCTTTTCGCGTCGCCGAGCGCGGTTCAGGGACGATTGAAGAGATGAAAATTGGACCAGTGTTTCTTAACCGTGCACTCAGCGACATTTGGCGATGCGTCTGGTCTTATTCGAGCATCGATTTCTTTCATCCGTCACGTATAGAATTCTAAAGGAAGAAACAGTCCAATTTAGAAGCGGCCGCAGCACGCGGTGAGTCGAGTTGAATATCTCGCTCGGACGTAAAGATCGCACGGTGTTTTCAGCGCGATCTTTACGCCGACATTGCATTTTCCCCTCTTCGTACAAACGCTACTTTAGAACGCGATTACATGCTGCGAAATACACCGTAAATAAATCCCCTTTCGTCCAAGTCTCCACCGGCTTGACCGGGATTTATAACGGAGGCCGCGGAGCGCGTAATTATGTGGCGATATAATGAAGCGTATCCGGCGTGTACAGTCGGAACGATTCACGGCGTGGTGATAGGATAAGGAGACCTTTCGTGCTCCGACTTAAAACTCATGAGAACTACCCTCATCCAATTAAGGTATCATCCTGCCTTCAGGTGCGGGCGGTTTCATCGCGATGGCGGTCGCGGAGGGGCGGGAAGACAGAGGGGACTCGAGAGGGCACTGAAAGGCGCCCGCGCGGAGATCTACAATAACGATCCCGCAAATCTTCGTTACGCGTTCAAGTCGTGAAAATTCCTCATTTAGTCGCGCAATTCCATCTTGCCCGTCAGGCGAATAGTTTAAAATAATTCCGTCGTGATCAAAGAGCGAGGCGGCGGGTGGCGAGGCAACTTTTCGTACGGTCGATCGCGTGCACCCGCGAAATAATTTATCCGGAAGCATGCATTTGTTGCTAAGACGTTCATGCCCGTGAGTTTCATGCGAGTTTTACGGATAAACGGAACCTCGCCTTCTTTTTCACGTGATTCGCGAGAAGAGTTTAACCCTTTCGTTCTCGTGGAAAAGTACGAAATTGTAATGAAAAGGACGTTTAGCAGGCGTATAGAGAAATATATTCTCCATTTGCAAAAATTAGCTGCTGCCATGTCGGTAAGTTATTACAGTCGGGAAACGGATACTAATCAGCATTTGCGTGATGTAAGACGAAGAATTCGATCATCCGGTTCTCGTGCTGAAATTGCGCTTGCTTTCCGCGTGCCGCGCGCACATTACTTATCATTAGAGCATCTGCGCGGATTATCCGGGCTACACAAATATCTCCGAGGTATATAATTAGCGAGTTATACGCGTCGCCGGGAGCGCGGAGCGCTCGGAACGATTAAATTCTGCAGGAGGTGTGAAAAGCTCGCTCTTAACGAAAGTCTAACTTAATATAAGCCGCTGGCTGGCGGCCCGGCTCTTTCTCTCCTTCTTTCCGGGCGCCGCTATCTACCGTCGCCCCCGCTCCCCCCCCATCTGCCCGTCTTATCTCCTTAATATTTCAAACCCCGAATTAATTCTCATTCTCTTATCGTATTTATTTTTCCCGTGCGTTTCGATCCATGATTTCCCACGTAGCGAGACCGAGGGAATTCGCCCGGAGGGAGAAGGATATGTAGATCGCAGGGAGAGAGGTAGGGCGAAGAAGGAGGCAACTGCGCCAAGTAGGAGTCGATAGCAAGAAGGTCGATGGTGGTGGTGGTGGAGGAGGCGACGGCGGCGGCGGCGGTGGTGGCGACGGCGACGACGACGACGACGACGACGATGGAGAGGAGAGAAAGCCGGCCCGGAGCGCGCGAGCAACCAGGGGAACCACCCTCATAAATATTCACGATGAAATCTACCCCTCGATAATAACGGGCCCCGAAATATACGCGCGAAGCGCGGTATCTGATAGAGGTAGCACCGCCCGGGCGACCGCGCCCCGCTTAAACCCCCAGGGTGTATTAAGTACCAACGTAGAGAGCGTTCCGCTTTCACTTAGGTCCCCGTTCCTGTGTTGCGCCGTGTCCCTCCGCTGGCGTCGTTGTCGCCGACGCTGCTGATTCCGTGCAATTTTCGCGACGGACCGAATTTCGTAATCGAGGCGCGTGTGCGTCGCGCGCCCCGGCACGCCGGCGACTCGGCCGGGCGGGGATTTACGGTTCTATCCGTTCTGTCGTCGCGTCTATGAGCGGTCAGCTGCCGCACGAGAGGAGAATTGATAAAAATGCCCGTGGATTATTTGCGGACGGGCGGACACGAACGCTATTCTTTTACCTGTCGCGGTTCTCCCCAGGCGTACCTTCAGCCTCTTTTTTCCCCCGTCTCCGAGTGTAACTCTTCTTTCCTCCCGTCTACTCTTTTACGTTCAACATTGACGAACTTTTCCTCCAGTTTCCCTCTCTATCTCCATTTATGCCGTTCCCTTCCCTCCGTTGACAATGTTCGCTCTCTCCTTTGGGCGAGTACATCGTGGAGCGAGACCGTGTACCCGACCAGGAAATCGCCTTGGTTTCGTCAAAGTTGAATGCACCGGAGAAAATCGAAGTAGCCCTTATAAAAAAGGGAGAAACGAAGGCGGAGCCCTGGGCACTCCTAGAGGGCTCGCTTTCCTCCCGTAGCCTTTGTACTTGTCATCCTGATTCGATTCCTGCGTTCTTTTCCAGGAAACGGACCGCGGATAAAAATCCCCTTTGACGAGATATTGCAGGAAACGTTACATCGCGCTACACTGACGTTAAACAAAATCCGCACCCACACGAGAACGCGCGGCCGGTGGATGTTTTGCACCCGCACAGCCCACGAGAGCTCATAACGTACACTTTCAGGAAGCCAATTATAAATTTTACTCGGCGTAAATAATATGTATAATGAATCTCGTGCGAGCGCATTGTCAATTTCGCCTTCTATTTATACATTATAAATACGATTCATCTTCTTATTACGTCCTTTATCCCACGAAATTCTCGCGGTGGTTCCATTTGGAATCTCGTGATTGTCGCGACATTGTTTCCGCTTTACTCTAATTCGATTTACCTCCGCCCGCGCGGATGTATGAACAAAATCTATATCCAATTCGAATAACTTCGTATTTCCTTTTCGATATTCCCCGCGTCCCCGCGCCTTCGCGCGAGCGTATCCCGTATGCGTGCGTATCCCGTGTGCGGCGCCGGTCGATATTATCGGCGCGAACTCGCATCTTTCCACCATCCCAGTCACCGTGTCCGTCCGGAAATCCAACCTCGTTCGCTCCACTTCTGTCTGGTCGCTGCGTCCAAATGAGATTTTCCATCGACCAACCAGCACGCTCCTTCCGCACTTCTGCCTCGCGGGAAAGAAATATTTCGCCCTGACATAAAGACGCCGCTCCTCAAGGAGCGACAAGACCTCGTCTGACGTCGCAGGAGAATACATACACTCTTGTAACTGAAACCGCTCGCTTAGAATTCCATTTCCATTGCACGCGCAATGTCCCCCCCCCCCCCCGCTCATCGTGCTCTCGCGTTACGTTCTCGCCATTATCGTCTCCTTTCTCGCGGACAGTTGAAAAGTATTTTATGCCGCGCCTCCCTTCGAGAGATAGTCGTTCCCGCAAATTATAATTGGAGAGAAACAGATTTCCAGACGGCGTTTAAGCCAATTTGTGGCGAAATTGAAGACAAACGTTCACGAGAGTTGAGCAATTGTTGAATATTTCGATCAGCGTGAAAGACGAAGGGAGATGCGACGGAAAGAACGGGCGCTCGTATCGGTAATAACGTACGTGATTACACGAGGAACGTGTGGAATTTCGCTACACGTGTACGTATACGCCAGACCTCTGACTCCCCTTTCCATTCTCTCTCGTCTCTTATTTCTGCGCGTGCTAAAGCATCTTTTATTCTTGATCTTGTTACGCATGCAGTGCTCTCGGGGAATGGTTTTCATTCCCCGTCTTGTTTCTCCCGTGGTGCGGCGGCAGTTGGTTCGGCATTTCTCGCAGACTTTCAAAAACGGTTTAGCTATCAATATGTTCATTTACCTTCGTGAATATTGATGACGTTACCAACAATATACGTACATTAAGCATTCGCTATTATACGGGGACGGATTAACGAATAATAATATTGTATAATATGTCTATTGATCCTAGTAATTGTTCAGTATAATTTTCAATTAATTCCCGCGAGATTACTGGCGCATTTTGTACGGCCGGATTTCATTGTTATATAGGAGAGCGATTTTCGCACACTCCACAAAGTATGAGAACCACATATAAAATGAAGGCTCAAACGAAAGTGATTCGCGAAACTGTCGCGATTTTTATCGCTTAGCGCGATATTAATATCTTAAATGTGTCCCGTTAATGGCGCACATTACGTGAGGACGAACGGACTTTTTTTTTCTTCGCTAACGGTCGGGAAGAGTACGCCAAGTGCGCTAATTGGCCTGATTCCGTTTGTTATACGGGGAAAAAATGTGTGCCATTTGCGGAACGTGTAGGCACCAGCCTAGTAACTTACTCCGCGAAAGTTTTAAATTTACACAACTTGGCAAACTTCTAAACCTTCCGAAAGTTCGGAGGGGGCAACTTTTGTGGGCATAAAATACCAGCCGGAAAGTTGCCGGCTAAAAGAATATTTCGCAATATCTTAAGGAATTCCGCGTTCGCATATCGCGTGCCGCGCGACGTCTCTTTGGCATCTACCCACGCGAGAAGTTTACGTCGGATCCTTTTTATGGACCGGCGCATTATCTGGGATATCGCTTGCCGTTAAAGCCGGACGTATTTCGAGAACAACCGATGCATTCCGGTTTCGGTGAGACGACGAGCAGCTGCGAGCAGCTCGGGGGGGAGCCGGCCAGAATCCCGGTGTGGAATCCACGTATGCGGTGACGCAAAAAACGGCGGTCCGCTTCCTGGCACGAAGATCGACAAAACGCGAAACAGACGACGACGGCGAGGATGCCACGGCAGGAACTAAAGCCGGATCCTTCTTGCTGTACCTTCGCCAGGGCGGTCGCATTACTGGCGGTCGACAAAACCACCGTCTGTCACAGTAAATACTCACCGTATGCATACCAGGGCATCTTGCGAATCCTCCCATTGCGAACGGCTCGCGCGGATTCGACGCTAGGGCGAATTACTTATCCATTTCACGAGCTTGGAATTTTCAATCGCCGAATTCAATTTAATCTCGCGCGCCCGGCAGGTCGGAGGATATCTCATGGTTATTTTGCCTTTTCCTAAGGAACAC
Organism: Vollenhovia emeryi; assembly: GCF_000949405.1. Taxonomy (NCBI): domain Eukaryota; kingdom Metazoa; phylum Arthropoda; class Insecta; order Hymenoptera; family Formicidae; genus Vollenhovia; species Vollenhovia emeryi. Next base: position 377,129 of record NW_011967232.1, on the reverse strand, counting down.
ATAGTTTCCCAGAAATTATTCTTGAAATTGAGCGTCTATATCGTCAGCCAATTTCTAAGTGGAGCACGCAAGATTCTTTCAATTTCTATCTTTTTAGCTCCCGTCAAATATTATGCGCGAGACATTTTTATTATATATAAAAAATGAATATGAACGTTTAAGAATATCAAGACATAAGAAAAATGCATGATGTCTGAGATGCATGTTCTTTCCGCTCAATCGAGTATCTTGTACTTGCACCAGTCGAGATTAAAAATGGATTTTACACAAATTTATGAAAGAGTACGTTTTAAAACTGTATCATGCTAAAAAGTTTTACAAGGCAAGTACAATTGATTGAAATGGGAATACGCGATACAATAACTTTTTTACGTAACGAGACGAATAACGAATATCTCGGGCACGTTTAAGTTAATAGAACGTTATAAAGGAGAAAGAGGGAAAGGAAAAAAAATCGCATTTGAACTTTATCGCGACGGGATTTTCTGTCTACCTAGAACTATCGACGGTTCTCAATTTTGCGGGGCGGAGCAGCGACAAGCACGATCCGGTCTTCGCGAAGAATCAGAAAAGTCGCACCACCCCGAAGAACTTCCGGTAAAACTTGGCGAAAATTACCTAGAGATCGAGCGTGTTCACGGTAGCGGAAAAGGGAACGCCGTGGCGATCTTTTTTCCCGTGGAACTTTTCTTCCATTGATTACGGCGTGCCGATGTCGCGGGCGTTGTAACTTTGTCGCTCTCTTGTTAAAAAGGTCTTCAAATATTTTATTGTAAGGAGCGCAAGAAAGCTCCGCAGAAATGAAAAGGGGGCTTACTTGTTTGCGGAACTTACGATCAAATTCGATTTATCACGATTGATAAACACAATCGCGCCGCTTGAGAAAGGGGGCAATTACATTTGCATGAAAAATTTTCATTATCACGCGCAATCTCGCGCCCACAAGTTTAGCAATATGATGCAATGTTCGTATCTCGATTAGACCATCTTAAAGCTCGAGGCAATGACGCGACACGCAAGAAATCGGCTTGCAATTGATATCGCGGCTACGTGGACTAAATTCCACTGTGTATCACAACACAGTATAAAAAAAAACCTCGATGCACCGAGATCCATAAGTACGATTCGACCGCCACCCCTAACCGAGCTCAGCCCCGGGTCTGCCTACGTGCCGGTTTACTATCGGCTCGCGCAACCTCGCTCTCGGGTACCTTCGCGTTCGCCCCCCTCGTATATACGACCCTTCCACCACACACTACTCCGGCAATCGGCGGCGAAAGTCCCCGCAGAGTGGTGCATACGAGAGCGAGCACAACGTCCGTAATGTTTCCTACACCGGAGATGTTATCGGAAAAGCATAGCACACGTAAACGGGATAACGTGTAGCTGTATGTGTTGCGCTACGTACAGTGATCGATAATTATCAAAATAAAATGTAATTTTCTTCAGAGTTAGGACCTGAGCAGAATGGCTGTCTTGTGCTTTTAACTCTTTGAAGCATGGTGGTAACCCACGTTACCATTTAATTTCTAGTTAAGGCATTTAGGTCGGGTTTTTTGCATTTTTTGAGGTATATTAGAAATAAAAGAACATCAAAAAAGTTGAGTAGTCTTTAATATGTATTGTAAAAGTTTTATAAATAAACAAATATGGGAAAACAGCAATTTTTGACCAAGGGAAAAATGCAATGTTGACCAAGTTTTTTAAGATTATTTCTTGTAAACTTTGTACAAAGGAGTTTTCGGAGTCGCTCAATACGAATCAGATTTTCAAATTTTAAAATGACCGACCCAAAATGGCGCATGCAAAGTACGTGAATTTTTTAAATTTTCAAGTTTTTCAGCATTTTCGTTTGATTACGGTATTCAGAGACTCGTCACGTCCGCGTCGTTAGCTCTGAGTAGTGCCAAGAATGAGTAAATTCTAAGAAATGATCAAATTTCAATTTTGCATCCGTCATTTCGCGCACGCTAGTTTTTATATTCTATAAGAATCTTCAACTGAAATTTAGATTCCATGGGTCCTAATAATATCTAAATAATGTTTCTTAGCATAGTTGAATTACAATTCAATGATGTTATTCTTTTAAGTTTTGAATTTCGTCATTTCGAATTATGAAAATCTGATAACAGATTCGTAATCAGCGACCCCAAAAACTCTTGTATACATAGTTTCACAAAAAATGATTCAATAGAAAAATGTATGCTTCAAAAGGTTCAGACAATTTATATTAAAAATCTTTGTCTTAAAGTAATGCACAATAACTGTCTTGCGGCTTAAGAATAAAAGACAGCCATTCTACTCAGGCCCTAATGAAGCTGACAAGAGAGCGTCTGACAATGAGATTCACTTTCTAAAAAAGAGATGTTACCAGCGCGAATGTCGTTAATATCGAACAGTTGAGGCCTCTTTACCGCGATACCGATTAGTTTTCACGAAGCGCGGTGTGCTTTACTTCTCTTTTAGATTCAGTAAATAAAGATTTGTAACTTAGAAATACTAGAAGTGACAAAACGCGCGCTTCGCGCGCGCAGTTTGTGGTTGAGCAGTGCATATTTTTGAGAATTTGTACCATGCAAAGAAGTAATTGTATGCGCAACGTCAATTTAAAATAAAAAGTAATTCAACACTCACTGATACGATTTGCAACAGCAGAGTTGTACATCGCTAACTATATATGTTAAACTGTAACAAAAAAATATAAATATGATTATTATAGATTAATTATGTAAAACTAAAATTATTATATTAAATATACTTTATATTTTATACAATATTTTTTAAATAGACATTTATTAAAATAACTATATAGAATACTGAAAGTCTTCCTTTTAATTATAAACTCACAAAATTTTATACGTATGGTTTTGTCTCTAACACTTATTCGAATCTTCGTTCGAATCGTTTGAATAAATAAAATAAAAACACAGAACAGATGCTTTATTTTGTACAAGTTGCAAATAATATAAAACTGTAAGACACTCACCTCACCGAATTCTCCGCTGTTGCCCGATGCCTGCTTGGCCTCCTCCTCCTCTCAGATTTCCTTGTTGCACTCACACAAAACTCACTCGCGAAATTTCGGGCACTCCCGTATGCGATGTGAAATACCGCGAAACGCACAAAATATTATTAGCAAATATCGCGTGACTTTCTCTTTGCTTCCTGCCCGTTCGAGTTGCGAGGAACGACCGAGCGAATTACAGCGTAAACGCCGAAGTCGCACAAATTCCTTTTTTCCCGAAAATGGAACAGACTACACGAAATCGATAGATAATTAAAAGCGCGGTGCGTAAACGAGATGTAACCGTGACAAAATACCACGGTTTACATTCATATTTTAGATGAGTTAGTCTCGTAAAAATCTATGTATACATTGATAAAAAACCGTCGCCTCAACACGCAATTCGTTTCTCATTACAAGTTGTAGAAACTTGATAATTAATCGAGGAACGTTACTTGTTACTGATAAAGGTGTACAAATCAATAGCGTTTCATCCCTACATTCATCGCGATCGAGTTTTGGAAACCGATAACGCGAAAGTAATAACACGCACGGCGCGACTCTCGCCACTGCCTGCCGGCTCGACGTTCGGCGGGCGAATGATAGCGCAGTGACCTTCGTACACGATGACACGCAAACATCCTACGTCACCGCGCCGAGAGAAAAACTATAACGAACGTTGAGAATTATTGTTTTTCTCTCGGCACGGTGACGTACGATGTTTGTGTGCCATCGTGTATCTGAAGGTCGCTGCGCTCACTCGCTCGCCGAACGTCGAGCCGG
>NW_011967232.1:347226-373290 GCF_000949405.1 Vollenhovia emeryi | reverse complement strand
TAACACGCACGGCGCGACTCTCGCCACTGCCTGCCGGCTCGACGTTCGGCGGGCGAATGATAGCGCAGTGACCTTCGTACACGATGACACGCAAACATCCTACGTCACCGCGCCGAGAGAAAAACTATAACGAACGTTGAGAATTATTGTTTTTCTCTCGGCACGGTGACGTACGATGTTTGTGTGCCATCGTGTATCTGAAGGTCGCTGCGCTCCACTCGCTCGCCGAACGTCGAGCCGGCAAGCAGTGTCGTGAGTCGGTCCGCGCGTCGTATATTACTTTTGCGTTATCGGTTTCCAAGACTCGATCGCGATAAATGTAGGGATAAAACACTTTTTATTTGTACACCTTTATCAGTAACAAGTAACGTTCCTCGATTAATTATCAAGTTTCTACAACTTGTAATGAGAAACGAATTGCGTGTTGAGGCGACGGTTCTTTATCAACATAGATATTTGAGACTAACTCATCTAAAATATGAATGTATAGCCGGGTACTTTGTCGCAGTTACATCTCGTTCATACACCGCGCTTTTAATTATCTATCGGTTTCGCATAATCTGTTCCATTTTCGGGAAGAGAGAAATCTGTGCAACTTCGGCAAATAACTACTTCTTTACCGCAGATTATGCTTCCGATGCTCGCGTTGCGTTTTATATCGGCAATTCAAAAGTGATTTATCCATTATCCTATTCTTCCGAATCAAAAATGCAAGTTGTTAGTTTGAGTAATTTGTATGACAGAAAGTCACGCGATATTTGCTAATAATATTTCGTGCGTTTCGCGGTATTTCACATCGCGTACGGGGGTGCCCGAAATTTCGTGCGATCGATGATTTTCGCGAGTGAGTGTTGTGTCAGTGCAACAAGGAAATCTGAGAGGAGGAGGCTTAGGGCTGCATCGGGCAACGGCGGAGAATTGGTGAGGTAAGTGTGTTACATTTTGATGTTATTTGCTACTTGTGCAAAATGAAGCATCTGTTGTTTTTATTTCATTTATTTAAATAATTCGAACGAGGATTCGAATAAGTGTTAGAGACAAAACCATACGTATAAAATTTTGTGAGTTTATAATTAAAAGGAAAACCTTTTCAGTATTCTATATAAATATTTTAATAAATGCCTATTTAAAAAAATATTGTATAAAATATAAAGTGTATTTAATGCAATAATTTCAGTTTTACATAAGTAGTCTAATAATCATATTTATATTTTTTTGTTACAGTTTAACATATATAGTTAGCAATGTACAACTCTGCTGTTGCGAATTATATTAGTGAGTGTTGAATTACTTTTTATTTTAAATTGACGTTGCGCATACAATTACTTCTTTGCATGTGTACAAATTCTCAAAAATATGCACTGCTCAACCACAAACTGCGCGCGCGAAGCGCGCGTTTTATTGTTTCTAGTATAATTAAAAAATTTATTAGCCCAAATTCAGATAAAATGGAACACCGAGAATTAAAACTAGATATGACGTTTCGATGAAATTCTAATGGTTGGAATAAAGAATGAGTTCTTCTCTTAGGGAACTCTTAGATTTAACAAATGTGATTTTCATCTTATCCGTCTTTCGTTTACGTCGCCCCAAATATTATCTCTCTGTGACACGTTCTTTCGTCATCGTTTTCTAGAATAAATACTTAAATATTCCAAGTCTTATTTCAGTGATTTTCACCTATCTTATTTCTTTAATTATTATGTTAAATTTCTTGATCTCGTTATTACCTTGTGAGTATCCAACTGATGAACTGGAATACGATGCTAGATACGTAACACGTAACGCGCAGTATATAGTAAACAGTGCAGTACATACAACATATAGGTGCACTAACGGATAAAATAGTATAGAATAGTACGAGTATAGTTTAATAGATTCGGATAATCGAAATGTCCAATAGCTCAGAGTCCCGATTTACGGGTGAGCAAGTTCCTACAAAATATCACGTCCCCGCATCCTTCCGCGCAAGCTTAACTTCTTTCCCTTTCCCGTTGCCGCTTCGTCTCATAATATCCGAGACCTTGTTCCCTCATCCGTGCCTCCGAGATAAACCATCTATTCGCTGGATCGCTTCCCCGATTTCAGGTAACGTGGCGCGATGTTGACGCAAGACAACGACGTACTGCAACAACAAAACTTTGAGTACACACAGCATCGTGAACGAGCGACGCGAAATAACTCCGGAACTTTTAAATAACCTTATCGCAAAACTGTAAAATAACGTATTCGCGCTTTTATACGCAAGAATGACGACGTACCGTTTTCATCTCTGGCGGAACGCGAATTTCCGCGATCGCAATATTGACCGGCGATGAAGTCACATGCTGATTGCGGCATTATTATTCGAGTACCGGCGCTCACTTTTATTTATTCTAGAACTGGAAGCGAGGCGGAGCAACCTACAACAAGTTGTATTGTTTCTTGCGCCGCTTTTCCGGTTTGTGCGTCAATAAAGCTACACTTCCGCACGGGAAAGCTTAAGCAAATAAACATTAAATGCACCGTTTAAACAGAGAATTGCCGGAGACAATCTCTCTTTCTCTCTGTCTCTCTCTCTTTCTCCTTTTCCCTCCATCTCGAGGAGCTGCTCATCGTCTGCCTAGAAAAAGAGAAATCTACCCCGCCGCACGCCCCTACGACCTGCGGAGTTTTATCGCGCCGTAAGACGAAATTACGTGTCGAAGAACGTTATAAAATCGCGGTGAAATCGCGAGAAGAGAGCCGTAAAGAAAAATCGATGGCACGTTCGCGGATGCTACCGTCTCGTCCCAATCATTGACGGAGATTCGATACCGTCGATATCGGATCTGTTGCGCAATCTACGGTTAATTAAGATCGTAGATTCGTGTGCAGCTAACCGTAACACGGTGGAGACCAAGTTCGCCCCCTTTCAAAGCGAACACCAGTCTCCAGCCGCATTCTTCGAGAACATTGCTCCGAAAACGACGTGTGCGGCCGCGAGACGTTCTCTCTCGCGTGGTCTCGAAAATCGTTTTCTGGTACCGAAGCGAGCGAGCAAGCGCGGCTATATCACCGGGCTCGAGAAGCCATAGCCAGCCCCATTCGTCGCTCGAAGCGGCAGCGAGATACCGCGGATGGACGGATCGAGGCTGGCTCCGAGAGCGCGGAGCGGAGCGGAGCGAGCGCGAGGACCGATGTTCATTTCATGGGCCGTCACGTCGTATCAGTCCAATGGCGCAAGGTGTGATTTTTCCCAGGGAATTTCGGTCTGTTTAATAGAGATCCCATATCCCGATCCGCCCGGCCTGCCCGGGGTTCGAGTTACGCCAACGGCCACACCCCGCCCTCCCTCGCCCCGCGCACAATTCTCACGCTAGTCGCTCTCCTCTCTGCCTCCGGTTCTCCACTCTTTCGATCCGCGGCTCCTTCTCCCCGCTGTACGTGGCGCTCGTGTGTGCCTCGTTCCATCATTACGTCTCGTTCGCCGTATTCGTTCCGCTCGGCGCAGCTCTATTTCGCCTGGTTTCGTCCTCGTCCTTATCCTTTCTGTCTCGCGTTCCTTGACGAAGCTCTCCCCTTCCTCGTTTCGCAAGGAGTACGTTTATCTTTCGAGTTCATTACGGGTTGCAGCTTTGATAAATATCGCGTTCTGTCCGTCGCACCCTTTATTGCGCGCTTCGGTTGACGGGGTGGGAATTGACTGAGGACGTTACTACTCATTTGCGAAAGTATAAATCCGAATGTTATGCCCCGGCAACGTGTACGTAGACGTAGATAATTGAAATTAAAATCGACGCGTTTATACCGACGAGAAATTGTGCGTGTCCGCGAGTCTCGCGGCTCTTACTCGAGGCACGGCAAGAAACGGAACCGATTTGGGTACATTCCTGCCGGCATTTCTTCTCGGCATTCGTTCTCCAAGTTCGTTTTCGCGTAGCGTTCGAGAGGGAAAAAGTAAGAGCGTGTAGTCGGTGGCATTAGCGAGTCCCGAGATTTGTTAAATGCTGAAGGCACTCCGCGAGAAACTCCGCTACGATTTAGACGTCAGGACGAGAGCGGAAACCACTTTCCGACCACGAAACGTAGCCCATTCTACTGTTATTTTTCTTGCTCTTGTTTCGACCGCGGACGTTTCGCTGCGAGTATGGGATCGCCTCAAAGATAAATGACTTTTGTATTACCTTTATCATCGTTTTGGTCTAGAAAGACTTGGGTCGAGGAAACGAAAAGTCAATGGAAAGCTTTGGGATCGCATTGGCGCACACAATGTGTTCTTAAAAATAAATATCGCACATTTCCAATTGCAGTGTTAATCAAGCGGGAAATTGTGTTTATCGAGATACACGAGTGGATTAAAAGGGCCACTCTAAAATTCATTTCCCAGGACCGATAAGCTTAATGAGTGGCTTCCCTTCAGCACTCGCCGTGCGATTATGTCTCAATTATTTCATGTCCGGCGCTTCGCGGATATTCGAGGGCATTGTCGCGTAACGCTTGACAGCAGCACAAAGCTATTGTTTTCATGACGACCACGCGATACCGCCATAATTAACTGGCTCATCGTCAATCGAGTGGCGCAAGCGCGCGTGTACACACATATTTAGGTCTATTTCACAGTGCAATTTCGCCGCTCTCGACGTTACGCCGTACTCGCGTAATGGCCATAATTTCCTTGCGCAGCCGATTAAACGATCGATTCAGTTTTCTTGCCAAATTATCACCGCCGGTTGTTTACGGCCGCAATCAAGTCGTCGCGCGCGGCCGCTACGGAATATCGCGCACCGCGATTTTAAATGCCGTGCAAGGAACGTGTACTGTGCTTCGCGACCAACTGAAAAACAGAATATTTGGACCGACGCTGAAAAGTCCAAACCGAATGAACAAAAGCTGCGCGAAAAACTCGAACTAAACGAACGGTTTCCGGCTGAGTTCGCGAAAACTTTCGCCGTGAAAACAACAATCGTTTAGGAGAAAAAACGCTGAACTCGTAGGAAAACAAAAAAAAGAAAGGGAGAGAGCGAGAGCTCCGGTCTACGCTTGTAACTCGCCGTAAGTGATGATGAGCTTTTTAAACAAAGCGACCGGTCGTCGCTCTCTCTCCTCGGAGGAGAAAGAAATCAAATAGTTCGTAAAATCGGTAAACTAGCGATAACGAGTCGCCCGGGTGGGAAATCGCGTACGTTAAAAGCTTCATTCGTAATGGCCCTGTAAAAGCCGGAACAATACGAAAGCTCACGCGTTCTTCCAATTGTCGCGAGCGAATTTCAAAGTTGCCGTCCACTCGATCTCCGTTTCGGCAACCCGGAGCTCGTTCCAAAGTTTTTGCCGCGCGCGTCCATCGTCCTCCTCTCGTCGCAGACGAGACCCGATTCCGCCGGTAAAGCATCCGCCGGCAAAAGAGACGATGTGGTTAGGAGGTGAGTGGCGGTTCGTGGTACGGTGGTCCTAGCAAAGTTCTCGGTGTGCGAGAGCGCGTTTAGCACACTCCGAACCCGGGCGCGAAATCCAAGTGCGGAAAGTACAATTGCGGCGGCGGTGGCAGCAGCTCTCGCTCCATCAAGTATTAAAACTTCTCAAATCGACGCCGCGGTAAAAAGGGAAGAAGAATCGCCGACACCTGCGAGATTCTATGCCATTACGGCCCGCGCGCCACCCTCGTTCCCTTTCGTGCGCGAAACCAACCCCCGATGCGCGCGTCCCCTGCCGCGCCACCCCCGTTCGCGAATCGTTCCCGTACAACTTGCGTCGGACCCTATTCCCTCCCCCTCCCCCTTGAGATTCAGCTCGTGCTCGTACCGGCGCTTGTATTACACAATCAAATCTAAGAGAGGCGTCGCTCTCCGCGATCACGTAAACCTTTCGTAGAAACGACGTGACTTCGGCCGCACGCTATTTCTTATACCACGATGGCTACCATTTAACCGACGATATATATGCCTCCTGCACTCCTGCGGAATTACTTCGTCACGCCGGCTAATTTCTTTGTATTTTGCCAGATATGTAGGCGCGCCCTTTTCGTGGCGCGAAAAAAATATATTTTTCCCCTAAAACTTGGCTATTTATCTTATCGCGTGACGCTTTGTCGCGACGTCGGTTTTCGTATCGACCTTCAGACACGAAGACACTGGAAATCCACGCGTTCCTGCGAACGGAGGGCTTTTCTCGTTACACGAACAATTTCGCGCCTTCCTCGCACACCTGACGTTAAACGTGGCTGCTCCGTTTTTATTTTATATTGGACGTTTACATTGTTCGAATAATATTATCGGGCGCTCGAATTACCATCGCTTAAAAAATTACGAGTCAGCTGTATACAATAATGCGAAATTGCATGTTGGCAACAAGAAGTCCGCATTCGAAATAATGCAACAATCTAGGAGAGCCGTACCGCAGAGCTTGCTGATGATCTCGCAGCGATTCTATAACGTATAATAAGGTGAAGTCGAGGTTTCATTGGTCTCTCCTTTTGATTCAGTGCGCCGTAGCGCTGGTTAGACTTGAATTCCGATAGCTTAGCTCTGGCTGACTGCCCTTTCACGGCTGATGCGCCGGAAGAATACGAAAGACGTTGAACGGGAGTGGAGAACGCGAGGAGAGAGGAAGAAAAAAAATGGGAGCGCGAAGAGGAGGGAATAGGGAGAGAGAGAGAGAGAGAGAGGGGAGAGGGGAAGCTTCCGTAACCACGAAGACACTCGCCGGAATGCCGAGAGGCGGCGGTGTCGCCCGTCGCGGAGTCGCATTACAATAATTGAATTGCATAGGACACGCGGGTCTTCCCACCTTCAAAGAACGCAAGAAAATAGCTAGAAAGCTTCTCTCGCGGGGAACGAGATGGCTTCCGGAGAAAGAGGTGGGTCTCCGCGTCACGAGAGCCCGAAAGGGGTGGTTGCGTCGCCGTTTGCGTCGGAGTTCGAAAGCGGACGTGGACGACGAGAGAGAGAGAGAGAGCGAGAGAGAGAGAGGGTGTTGGAGGGAGGGCGGGGGCGTTGGAAAATCAATAGAAGCGTTCGTACGTCGCGTGCAGTTAAGTGACTAAGAAATTAATATCTTGATGAGGTCGGACCTCGACTGCTCGTCGGGCTGAGGGCTTAAAAAGGTGGAGGTATAATGGGGCAATAATAACAGCAGTATTTGCGCTCCCCCCCCCTCTCTCTCTTTCTCTCTCTCTCTCTCTCTCTCTCTCTCTCTCTCTCTCTCTCTCTCTCTCAAAGAGACGCAGGTCTTTCTTCCACGTTGCTGAGCTCAAGGCCAATCCTCGTGTGCCTCGCGGTCGTACGTTTCTTTCGGTTCCGTTTTGCAAAAGTAGGACGGCAAAAATGACGGCTGGTAAGACGCGACGAACACCTTCGGAAAAACCGACAGACGTTAACGCCCGTAAATTATTTTCCCGTATTATTAATATCCGCCAAGCTTTGCGTCGTTTCGTGCGCGTTGAGACGCCGGCTCGGTTCTGCGGCGTGGAAAAGGAAAATTTTTTATCGCGCGCAAAAATTACATCCAAATCGATATAGGCGAGATATCTCTCCGTTTCTTTCGATGCAGAACACGTTACGTTTAACGATAGATATTTCCTCCCTCAAACGATATTGTCCAGCTCGAGGAAAGATCCGTGACTCCACCTAGAGTCGGTTGACTCTGGTAGTCGGAGCCACCACGAAGAAATAAAAAAGGCGATGGACAGCGCGACCCTCGGAAGTCGTAGGAACGTTCACTCGGCAAGACGGTGCTAGACCGAGGTCACGAGATTCGATCTACGAGACGGAGCATGGAACTCGAATAGCGATTGAAAAATGGTAGCAGTCGCCGAGGAAGAGAACGGCTGCGACAAGAAGGAGAGTTCGGAGAACGCCGAAACTACCTTGTGGAAATTGTCTCGGGACGAGGTCGCGCGGTCGCGGCGCGGGGAGGGGAAGTCGGATGAAAATAGGAAGGAACGTCTCTTGCCCTGAAGGTTCTTCGGCCACCCAACCCCGTGCCGACGCGATATCGCGGTGATTGTCTCGACGGCCGTTCCGACGTCGCAGTGTGCAGCGTGCAGTGCGGAGGGGGCGAGAGATCTGGGGTCGGGAGGGTACAAAAAACCGGGGACTCGCTCCGGATCGGTAGCGCGCTGTAACGCGAGACACCCGCAATTTACTGGCAATCAGCGGCGTGAGTGTTTTGTGGCCGTCCAGGGAGACGAGCCGGATGCACCGTTTATTCCTCGTTGTCATAGAAGAATTATAAGTCCTCGGGCGCGCACCAGCTCGCCCCCTGCCCCGCGCGGAACACCGTGCTCGGGGAGGCCCCACCCCGGTGGCGCGGGCTCGCTACGTGGCGCGCGTGATAAACACGCGCCTCGGATTACGATTTCGAAAAATCGCCCCGCGACGCTGGTTTGCGCCCACGCTGGTTCATGCGCGCCCCGACGATTTATGGTTGGCATGGCGAGAGTTTAAAGAACGGGCGTGCGGTTCGATGGCGGCTTTGTATGATGATTAAAAAAAAGAGTTGTTTACCGACGCAAGCGCGCCACCGTTCGCCGGATAAAGGGAGAAAGAGATGGCGGGAGATAGCTCGTGACGATTTAATCAACGCGCGTCGGTGACTGTCGGCCGTGCTGCGTGATGTTTCAAAGCGATCGGCACGGCGTATTTGCCGGCTCGGAATGATACTGCCGCTAACCGTTGCTGTAATAATTGCTGCCATAATCGGTGGAACGCTGCGACGTGCGCGATATATCTGTGAAATGAACGGCTAGTCGAGCGTGGCCTGAAACCGGGTTCCCCGCCAGCGTTTAGGAAATTATCGGCCGGCTTTATCATCGTATATTTAGGAAATAACCGGTCGGCGCCATTTTAAAGTCCCATAAAGTATAAAAAGGCTATATCGAATCCGCTTGATTTGATGCTTCGACGTGCAAATCCAACAATCCGTTTTCATTCGCCGGCCGTCGCTGGTTTTTGCTGCATTTTGGCGTTTATCGATATCGTACGGTTCACGGTACCGCGATATAAAATAGTGCGATGAACTATGATATATATATAGTATATATATACATATATATATATTCCGGAATACGTACACTGTAGAGCGCGAGGTACGCTTGGCTTTAAAATTATATCCGTGGCCTTTCGAGAGCAGCCAACAACTCGGTTCGCGAGATTTCGATCGTCTCGACGGCGAACAACCGTCCGCGACGCACGAATATCTACGCGAACGAGACGTGAAACAAGGGTGGGCCGCGAAAGGGGTGATTGGCGCATTGTCGCCAAAGTTTTAATATCCTTCACATTGTTTCCGATACACCCCGTCGTCGTTGTCGTCGTCCGCAGAGGGTGACTGACTCTTATATCTGCCACCCTTTCCACGTTCGGTACCACGTCGTCTCTCTGTCCTCCGACGCGCATACTTCCTCGCCGTCCTGGTGACAACGCCGCGCACCTTCGCATCTCCGCGGCCCATATTTTTCCGAATCCCGCCGCGCCCCCTCAAGGGACACGGGTATCTCTCGCAGTCGCGCTCACCCATCCCTCCGTATACCACGTCGAGCAGACTCGCCGTGATGAAAAGTGCATTCCGATATTTATGCATCGGGATTTATGTGGCGGGATTATGTGCACGTTGCGCGGATCGCGTGTCCCTCGTATCGTCGCCAAGTAGCGTCGCAGAGACAGGAGTGACACTTTCGTTCGTGGAACGCCCGGCCGTAATGGCCGAAGGCTTTGGTCCGCAACCGATGTTGGAGAATCACGTTTATCCAATTAGAGCGACTAACAATAGATCCAGCCATATTACCGCGAGTATGATTAATTAAATAGCGAACAGTGTAAACTGTCACGTTCTCTACGTCCAATGACTGTCGCGCTGTCCGATAATTCTCTCTGCGATAAATGTGTGAGTAATTATGTTACAGAATCCCCGTTTATACCCGTAGATACTGCAGCGCCGCTTAACGTTTTCTAATTATCTATGGCCTATGTAATAGAAAGATACATCTGTTCTTTGCACTTGTTATTTAAATCGCGACCACATGTTACACGCGTACTAAATAACTCGCGAGTGTAAACCATCTGTTTTTCCGCGATGATTTCGGAGCTCGTGCGACCCTTTTTTTTCTTTCTTAGATACGTTAATCATTATTTACGCGTCGTCGCAACAAGCTCAAATATTCAGAGGCGAGTGAAGTAAGTGCGAAGGATGGTACCAATAATGAAATATCAAGCGACTTCGAAGCGCCTCCCTACCCTTTCCCAGTCTTACTTCTCCACCAGCGGGATTGGAGGCACCTGCCTTATAAATGGCAGCATTATGCCCCGTCCACAGCGCTCTCACCGCCGCTATTGATAGTCGTCAAGGGGGGAGGGGACAGGGGGAATGGTGAGTTGCGCTTCAGCTTTCAATATTTCAAACACTTATCGTTCGCGGCTGTGTGCGGCTCGAGGGGTTGGTTGGTGGAGGGTAGGGAACAGCAGGAAACGAGTGGTGGGTCCTGTCTTCCTGGTTGGTTCGCGGATTCGAGCTTGGCGGCTGTGCCACCTTCCCACCTTCATCCGGTATAATAGTCGCATTTATATCATCTCTGCCCCGACGGTTTTGACTTTATAATTTAATGCGGAAGCCCTCGACCCACCCTCGTGCCCATCCACCGCCGTCGTCCAGACTGGAAAGGGTTGCGCGCTGGTACCAAGTAGCTTCCCGAGCTACTAGTGTGGTGAATTATGTGAAACGTATCTGATTTTCTGCCACGCTGCCGGACTCCGCACAGGCGAAATGATACACTTCCTTCGACCGATAGTCCACCGATTTTGCTGTACCATCCTCGGAATATATCATCCACATCCGTGGGAGGTGGATGAGATCGGAATAAGTTTCAACCTCCGTATACGTCGGTCGGAATTGATTTCGAATATGTTGGATAGTATGGGCGGCTCTCCGACGTGATGGAGTTAAGCAAGCGAGTATCTCTCGTGGCGTATTTCGTTATTACTCTCGTGCGCGTTCGGAAAATTGCTAAAGGAAATAGGAAGGCGAATAAACGATAGTTTGAGTATCGAAACACGAATCTATTAACCGTGGAAGGTATCAGCGAAGCACGAGTGGAACTTACAAGGGGGAGTTTTCGTAACATGCGACTTAAAGCTCCTTTCCCCTCTTTTACGAGCGTGAAACAGCTGAATGATGTAGTTGGCTGTAAATGAGAAAAGACACGCTTCTTGAACATTGCTCGGGGGAAAAAAAGCTGAAAAGTTCTTTTCACACATCTCTTTAAATCCATAACTTTTTATACTCCCCAATTGTCTTAGAGATAAATTTTGTAATCTAAGCGCGCTTTTTGGCCCACGTTATTTATAACGTATTATCGGCTTCCAAGTCGTAAATACAAACATCTATTACGGCGAAATAGCTCTTCTCGATTTACTTGGCGTCGCTTTGCGAGAAATAGTACTCGGTTATTAGTCCATAGATCGTATGTCGAAGATGGCTCGAGCGAAAGCCCAATACAAAGGATGCTCTCACGGTTGCGCATCGTGGATCTTCCGTTACGAGCCGACCAATGCAGAGAGATACGGTGTATTAAATGGCCAGGTGCAATAGGCGAGCGTTATAGCAGAACGTTAGAATGGAATATTGCCACTATGACCTAACGCGCTAGCAGTAGGTACGTAGTCGAGTCAGGCGGCGCCTCTCCCCGGCACAATAGCCTCATGAAGCATGGATAGAGTCGGAAAAATATGTTCGCATCGATCCGTAAGGTGCACGCCCCCCCGTCAGTGCCTTAAATCTTGCCGCGTGCAAGAGGAAATATATCCGCGAGCGCGGTGATTGATTCCTTCGGAGGAGTCCGTTCGCGCGGGCCTCTCGCCCCTGCTCGGCTCGAACAGCCCCCCGGGTCCCGGCTTTGCGAATTTTATTATGCATCGCGAAACTCACGCCATGTGTCAAGCTTCCGCTGTAAATGCGTACATATCCCGCGGAACGTATATGGCAAACGCGCGATATTGTACATCCGCAAGAATTCTATTCGCGCGGTCGCGGCGGCGTTCCGACGTATATCTTTTTTGATTCTCTTTGCCTTCCTCCCTGACACTCGGAGGCAAGAAAATATCCTGCGGAATATCACGCGCGCTCGTGTAACGGGAGCCGTCTGGAGTGCTCGTCACGCGAACGCCACTCGCTCGTCTTACGTCAGTGCCGGTTTTCAAAAACGTCGATCGGGTATGTCGGAGATGCGACACCTCGACATGGGAGAGCTGCCGGGAGGGAGCCGGAGTTTATGACAACGAATTCCTTGGTGACTCGATCACTCGGCGATGGAACTCGATCGGGATTTGTCGGCGAGCGAGAGCGACTTTTCCCTCAAACTATGCATCCTCGCATCTCCGCGCGTGCTGTATAAATAAAATTTCTGACGGCATTCATCGCGATTTGTGCCAAGTGTATTAAGAGCGTGATGTATAGGTTTCAGCTCGGACTAGTCGGAAAATAAATATTGAGATTTTAGACGAACGAAAAAAAACAAGCAGCACTGTTACCTGAATATTTAACGCTTTGTTTAATTAATAAGAGAACATTTATTCAATTTATTAACAATTTAATTAAGATACATTATAGATAACATTTTAATGTAATTCATTTTGTATTACGTATAAAATTGTTGCTAAAGTTAAATTTTTAAAGACTAACAATATATTTAATGCATGAGAAAATAATTTGGTACGCGAATAGAGTAAACGTAACGTTTGCATATTGTGTTTGGAATAATTGATGCAGAAAGCTTCCGTCTATGACTCTGTAACACAGCAAATATTGTACTTCGGAATTACAGATAAAATTTTGCACAATCGAAATTGATCGGGTTGTGTGCCGAGTGAATTCTTCGAGTATTCATATATCCGGGGTTCTGCCGGGGATGGACGCGAGCGTGAATGCCGTAGACTTAAATCTTGGAAACGTCGGGATGGCGTGCGATCCTAATAAATGTCCAGTGGGAGCTAAGAGCAGCCCATTATACGGTGGGTCACCGGGGAACCACAAATGTGTCACATCGCTTGTCTCTCGACGTCGGTCGCGATGTACCGCTGAACCGGCAGCCCTCTCGGCCGCGTACAAGTTCAATCCTCTTTGTTTGTGTCCCTCCGCTTATCCCGTACTCGACATAACACTTTCTACAAGCGATGGACGAACATCCGCATCGCATTGAACACGATCGCGCGCACGCGGTTTAATAGCTATGCTCCGCGTTTGAATAGTTAATGGCCGCTAATATGCGGAATTAACTGGCTCTTCATGCCAACGTTCCCGCGTTTACTATCTCATCAAAGACTCGTTCCGGGAGAAATGTCCCACATCGCATTCCGTTTAAACCGCTCTATCGATTAGAAAGAAATACATTAATTAACAATATTCTCTTGTTCGCGTGCGCGCTCGATTGACAACATTATAATTTCATCGCGATCGTACGTCGCGTTACCGGCTAACGGAACCAAATTTCGACGTCCAATAATTTAAAGGCGGCTTATGTTAACTGAAGAAAATTTAAGTACGTTTGCGAAACGCATGTCCCTACGGAATAGGCGATGCGCATCGCTAATTTATCACGCTGGGCGGGAGGTACACATTTATACGAATTCACGGATCAGCGTTCAACTCGCGCACGCGATGCCGCAATAGCGGGAGAACAACGACGGCGAGTAATCCTTCGGCCAATCTTCATATCCGTTATACCAACGTATGGGAGTACGCGCGCGTATCCACGGCATGTGGAGTAGATCCGCGCGCACACACACGCTAAACGTACGCGCGGATACGTGTATCGGCGCGTAAGATACCTCCGTCGGGACCGGGGCCAGGCGCTCGCCGTCCCAGTAGCCACATCACAGTGCATTACCGAGCGCGATGCGGCGGCAGTTTAGTTTGCTTGCGTACCTACAACGCGGTTCGTTCTACCGGCTACATTGGTCGGCGTAATGCCGCTTTGTACTACTCCGCGACGATAGCGAAGCGTTGGCCTCGGCCGAGCTTTGCCGCCGCCGGTGGTCAACGGTCCTGCACCGTCGCTGCAAGCTCGACCCTTCGCGCACATACATACCGGCAGCGAGTGCAACAAACGGCCGGTTCGATCCAGTTCTATTAAACCTGTGCGCGTCCTCCGCGCGCGGCTAACGGGGTGAACGAGCTCGTAGGAGATTCCCGTTTTCAAGCGTAAGAAGCGAGAGAGCTTTTCGCACTCTTTTTCCCTCCCCTATCCCTTCCGCTCTCTTTCTCTCATCAAATGGAAGTGGTAATGAACTAACGACGGTACCGTAAATGTAAATGGGAATGTCGCGCGTAGCCGGATCCAATTATTCCATCCCTTCGTTATGTCGATATGGTGTCGAGTGGATTCTCGAAGTGACTTGTTATTTCCTTATCTCTGGATCGTAAAATATCTTATTTGATCTTTTCGTTCGTCGTAAGAAAAGTATGCGAATTGTTAATCTGTAAATGAGAATGTAAAAGCCGGAGCCTTACCTTTCTCTCGCATTGCAAGTATAACAAATACTATTAAACAGGAAAAGATATCGAGATTATAAAGAGATCGATAGGCTTTTTTTTTGACGGCATATATTTACCATGATATTTAAATTGATGTCAGTGTTTATACCCAGTGACAATTCACACGAGATTTTATCAGTTTAAGTAATCCCGCGTTTGTTCCTTTCTTTTTCTGCGAGTTCTCAAAATTTCCTGGTCATTTGCTCTGATTTTATCTGTGAGAGGTCGTGATATAATTCTTGATTGGTAAAGTCGATGTACTGACATTAAATATAGTTTAAGAGCCGGCGCGGAATCCCTGAAAACATTCATATCACTTAACGCTTGAGCCTCTCACGCCTCCCCTTCGGAGGAAACGAGTGGCGGAGCCCACCGTCGTCTCTCTAGAATCTTTCGAGAGAGAAATCTCCAATGTCCACTCGAACGACTGAAGAATTAATTCACATTTATATCCGCGAGGTGCCGATTGGCAGAACCGAAGGTTGGCACATCGGTACTGCCAAAAACATTGATTTCAGATTTCAGTTCAAATGGAGACCCCTGTATCACGAGACGTCGAAAATAAGATGCTAAAAGTTAGAGAGGTTTTAATAACGTCGAGGAACATTGTAAATTGACGGGACGAATATAAGTAGTACTGCCAATTTATGTTCCGTGAAATTGCAAAAGTACCACTACTTTTTTCGCTTTCATGCTAAATCCTGTACTCCTCTTATCTCCAAGTTTTTAAAGTTCTGCAGAGAAAGTTTTCGAATAATGTCGTGAAATCACGTGACAGCAATCAAAGTGCGGGATTAAAAAGTAATTCGGTTGGCTTTGGCTGCCATGAATAAAATGTAACGTTAAACGATAACGGATAGACTAGGAAAGATCGGTAACGGCCCCGCTAAAAATCTAAATAAACGAGAGTCTTCGCGCGATTTCTCTCTGCCTCTCTCTCTTTGTCCCTCTCGTAAAGCACACTTACTGTACGCCGGATCTTAACACCAACAACTGGACTGGTCATCCACTTTGCCTCTCCCTCCCTCTCTCACTCACCCACTCACTCACACACACACACTCTCTCTCACTCTCTCTCATAACTATCTCGAGGGCGAGTTTGGCTCGTGGCCAGCGTGGCTGCGCCTCCGGGGACTGCTCTAGATCTTTGCGGTCTTAGGGGACGGTGGAGAGAACCGTAACACCGACTCCAGTATTTACGGTCATTTTTATGGCCAACTCTGCCCCGCCATATAATTGCCGCGGTCTACCGGTGTTTTAAGAGCTCCACGCTCTCGGACAGAGCACGGTGGGTTACAGGAGGTTGCGCGCTAGCGGTAGATGAGGATAGCCTGGCCGATGCCGAGACCCTTCTAACCCTCGTCCTGACTATATACCGCAGCCAAGAAAGTAGGGGCTCACGTGTACGTGACGGCGATTCCCGAACGCTTCCCAGGCCGAAGACGCGGAAACTAACCAGGTCGCACATGGCGATTTCGCAGCGACGCCCGTAAAACAAGGGCTTGGTGAAATGCCTACGGTTGCCGCCGCGGATAACAATCGCGCGGTGAGGCACATTGCTAGCTTGAAAAACCGCCCGCTATCTCCGTTGCTTGCACTTTACCCACACGCGATTAGTGTTTCGTCGAAATGTTTCGTCGCATTGCAATAAAACGGCTTTAAACCCAGATAGCCTTTCGCATCGCCGCAAATCTATTTATTCTACATTTTATCCGAATCATCGTTCGTCTATTTTCGCTTCCATGCTCGGGCGTAATTTTATCTCGATCGTGCAGTCGACGATAAGCTTTCCGATCGCTCGAAGTACGATCGAATAATTGGCTAATCCACACCGAACGTAGAATACTCTCTCGTGTACGAAGCCGCTTCGTACAAACTCATAACCCGCGAAATGGAGCGTTTCCCCGGCAAGAAGTCCGCTAAAAAGAAATGCTTAGGGACCTCTCCCTTACTTGACCAAGCGAAATACCTGTGAAAGCCGCGCCGGGAAGAAGGAGGAAAGCGAGGACAGAGAATTAGGGCAAGAACAGCAACGAAAGTAGGGATTCTGTAGCGGAGTTTGTCGCTCGTCGGACGAGGGTTTACGATATTGTGTCTTTTGCGGGGACTCTTCCTCTAGTTTCCGTTTTCTTGGATCAACCGAGCTTTCGTTCGCCAACAAGAAGACACTGTCGCGTATTCAGTTTGATTCCTCCGCGATATTACGTCGCGCTCTCCCGTTAAATTACGCGCGTAATTGTCCGCTTACCATATTCTTCGCGTCGTCACTAAACAACCCTCCCCGCGATGTTTTATTTCTCCCTTACCTCCGTCTATCGCGCACCTCGCCGCGAGTTAGCGGGTACGGAACAGTGACGCGAGCAATTTGTCATATTTTCACCCCGTCCTCCTGCCTCGTCTTTTACTTCTTCGACTAATTCGTCCCGGGGCAAAGTTCTGTTTTCTAACCAATTTCATTAAGCACCATCGAGGGGGCATCTCTATTATATAATGTGACTTCATTGGCAAGGGTAGCAATCTTACTAATGGGTACACCCAAGTGCGCACATACACACAGGCACGCACCGGTCTGTATGTGCACAGAGTTGCGCGAATAACCCTCGGTAAACCGGGGCGAGAGAAAACGAACGAACGAACGAACGAACGAGCGAGCGAGCGAACGAGCGAGCGAACGAACATGGAATTGTCGCTCGACGTATATCCGACCAACTATACTCGACTCACGCGGAGTAATCCCTCACAAAGGAAACTGTCAAAATAGCCCGTCCGACTGGACGAACGGCCGACCCGCGGTGACGTGCACTTTGTAGATTTTGACCTACCTATGCGCTTATCATCGTCGCGCAGAAATTCCCGATACACCGCGCTCACGCTTGATTAATAGCACATCAATTTACATCGCTAAATTATACCTCCCTTCCCCCTCCCCCTCTCCCCCGCGCGATCGAGACTTCTGCGAGAGCTGTGTCGCACGCGCTTATCGACCGTGGGCGTTGTGTAAATTAAATTTCTAGGAGCTGGGAAATCAAATTTAACGCGAGACTTTGCTGCAAATTTAATTCCCCGCAAATTCGGCGGAAGAAACGTGTTTGCCGAGTTCTCATTTTCAGACAATTCTCCGTAGACTCCGGCCGGGGGTGATCGATACTCCGATTATTTTTTCACGCGGCACCAATTTTAACGCGACGACGTTCAGTCGCCGTACGCTCCGTACCTACACTTTTATTCTTTTTCGGGGGGGGGAGGATTTTTTGTTTTTTTTTATTCTTTTTTTTATTCTACGTAGCGGCGCGCTGCAGCGAGCAAAGCCACCGGGGAATAATATTTTCCCGTCCAATTACGACGTTATTACGAGGCGCGGAACGGCGCACGCGCTTTCGCGCGGGCATTGGTAACATTAATAACGAATTTAATAGTTTTCGGGATGACGGCTGGAACGCGGAATTGGTATATATGTGCGCGGGAGCGGAGAGGTAATGGAGGGTGAAAGATGGAGGAGGTGCGAGACCGTTCGGTGCCGGCAACCCTTGAAACAATCGTCGTATTGTAAGCGTCGCAATCCGGAGTTTCGCAGGACAATGGCGGCACCCTAGCACATATCTCGACTTGCTAGACTACTCCTGTTCCCTCTCTCTCTCCCTCTCTCCCCCCCTCCCTCCCCTCTTCTCCCTTCCTCGTCCTTCCTGCTCCTTCCGCATCTCGCGCCGGTATATCTCGCTGCCAGCCGGATGAACAATGAGAAGCAAAGAGAACGTCGTGCTCTCCTCTTCGGCTGGCTTCCCTCCTGTTGTTGCATAATTCGGAGTTTTCAATACTTAAGTCCTCCCCGTAAATGGCGCAAATTTTGCCAAGCTTGTACAATGCCTAGCTACGAAATGTCTTCGCGATGTTTCTTACGTCATTCACCGCACGGGCACAATATACATCGAGCAACGCACCCTTTCATCGCAGTGTGGAAATATCATAATACAGCATTGCGGAGTTTTACGTCGAAAGATGCGATCTGTTTTATGTACTTAATTTGTCTGTACAGCATCTATTCCTAGATTCCATCCAAGATGCTTGAATTACACAAGTCATAAACTTGCCGTCTCGTAAGACATGAATGCTTACTTGAAGATGTGATTCGAGAATCCTTTTATTGATCGCTTGAAAGACTCGTTAAATAAAAATACAAAGAAGAATGTACGCGAGAAGGCGAGAATGTTAATTGATAGCATGAACAATATGCACCAAGATCGTTTTCTTCGATTGTTACCCTCTGTACATTTAAGTTTGGTTTTCTCATAAGACAATAGAGAGCTGAAATTCCGATATAGTGTACAAAAGATTTCTGTGAATATTAGATTTAACATGCGAATGCACTTTTAAAGAAAATTTAAACGCGATGGCTTACTTCGGCACTTGTCTCGTTGCTCATCAATTATGCGCGCACACGTGAATAAAACAATAGTTTTGCGTTGCACGTTTCTTCATTATGTACACGCTGGCTTTTTCATTATTCCGGTCATCAGTCACTCGCGATTATCTGACATCGAATCTCCGCAATATCTCAATGTCAATAATCGTTATAAGACGCGTACTTGTCTGTATAAACGGCGAGTGTAGAGAGAAATAAAGAGACCGAAAGGGCGAAAGTTTTTATGACGATGGAGTTTTAAACAGAAATCGCGTACGTCGCACGGAGACAATATGAGAGTCGGGTACGTTTACGACGAGCTCAATTGCTGGCAATATCCAATATCGGGGCATCGGAAGCACCGGGACGATTTTTCAAAAACTTCGGCGAAATGGTATTTCGGGACAAGTTCCGGACCGTCGGGCGGGACGAAGGTTGACAGGCAACGGCGACGCGAGCAGAAAAGGTTCGGACGGTTCGACGCCGAGATAGGCCGGAAGGGAATAACGGCAATACGGCCCGGCATAAATCGTCGGTCGTCGATTCGATTAGACGAACATAATTTACACGCGGGCTGCAAAAGAGTGCGCGAGGGCGGCTCCGCTCGATGCCTCCCGCGTCGGCTAGCGGTTTCTTCTTTTTTCCAGTATCAGCCGCGTTCCGAGAAAACAATTGCCCATTGGGCATAAATCTGAGCCGCCCCAGACTGATATATCTATATACACTATACATATATACGATACACGGACTCTTAAATTCTGGAGCGCCGAGAGGTCCCTTTATTTCGTCGACTTCGCCGTCGCCGCTCCACCTTGTATTTTCTTCCGTTTCTCTCTGCGTCTGCCGCGCCTCGGTCTCTAATTTCTTTTCGCCCCCCGAGGGTCGCCCGTCCTTCGTGAGACACGACGAGGCTGTCTTCACCCGGGGGCCCGTTTAATTGGCCAAGGACGACGGGACGACTTTCTTAAATTCAGGACGACGGCGACGAGAGCGCACCGCGTGTCTGACCAGCGAGGAATGAGTCCCCTTGAAATATTCGAGTGTTCAGCCCGCGCCGTCGCCAGGCGCGATAAAAGTCGGTGGCCGATCTCTCTGTTCCTCTTTCGCGAAAATCCAAGCGGAAAGTTTGGAGCGACTTCGATGTCAGCCCGACACACAATAGCTTGTTACGGGACAATGGTCGGAGTGGGGTAAATTCGGCCGAATTTAATTATGAGACGCCTTGGGGAGGCGGCGAGCGATGCAGCCAGGATGGTACTCGCCGAGGTCTGCTATCCCGCGCCGCGGGGTGAGGGGTAGGAGCAGGAAGGGTGGGCGTTTGCTCACACCCTCGGGAGAAATTGAATGCGGAGCTAATTTTACTCGCGATACAGCCACTGATTCCCCCTCCCTCCCTTTTTCTCGCTTTCGGCTTTCATTCTTTTTCGCGCTCCACCCTTCCACCATTCGTTTCGTACGGGCAAACGAACGCCCTTTTTCCCTGTCGTTTCCGCTAATCGCGGAATCGGAAGCCCCAGCAACGGTTATTCCGTTCCTCCTGTGTGTTTGTCTCCTTTTTTTCTCTCCCCCTCTTCCTTTTCCTCGCCTCCCTCCATTTCAGCCCACCTTTACCTCTTTTCTCTCCGCGGTGCGTTTCCTTCGTGTTCTTTTTCTTTTATTGGCACCGCTTTCATAAATATTCAATGGCCGGCAACGTCCCCCGTGACTGCAAAACTTCCGGACGATTTCGCTTGTGCCAAGGACTTTGCGCCTTTGAGCTGGATATAGCTAAAGTCGATGTTTCATTAGCTCGCTCACTGGGGTATTCGTGAGCAGAAAACATTGCAATTTAATCTTCAGTAGTGCACTGCGGCAGCGGCTCCAAAAGAAAGCGAGCGCTGCTGCGGAAATCTCGAAGAGGGATGTTTGGATAATTTCAACGGCAAAACGCCCAGTCGATATTACACGCGACACGCGGATTCGTACAATCGTATTGTCCCGGACAGAGACGAAGGTGCGCCTCGTTTCGCTCGAACGACAGATTTCCGCGAACGATAAACTCGCCGTGCTCGCTGATAACTGCCGCGGTAAGGCACGTTGTCCCTCGCCCGTCCAGCTGTTAGTAAGAAATTACCGGGCTGTCCAGGTGGAGGAACAATGGGGCGAGAGAAAGGAAACAACGGACGCACACGGTGGCTCCGGGAGCGCTAAGGAGCGAGAGCGGCAAACTCGGCTGCGAGTCGCTCTATTATAGTTGCCAAGTCTGCAGTAATCATGTTAGATATTTTAATAAGAGGGAACAGCAGGGAGAAACCGGATACCTCATCCCGCCGTCGCCGTCGCCATTGCCACCGTCGTTCTTCTCGTTCTACTCTACTCCTACCCTGTGCTCGCCCTCCTCGTTGAAACCCTCTGGGCGAACCTCGTATTCCCTCCGACGCGGTCCTCTCTCCCTGACGTTTCTCTCCTTACCATTTACATTTATATCGCGACTCCACGGTGATCCTGTTACCGTGTCTATTCGCGCACCTTCGCGCAACGGCCGGGAATTCCCCCGCCCCCCCCCTCCTTCCCCCGTCCAGCGAGGTATAAATGGAAATTCAGATTTTCTTCGAAGCCTCGTCTATCCTCGCGCAGATTTATCGGAAGAATTTATACGTCTCGATACTCTCGTACCTCCGTCATTGCGGATTCTTTCGCCGCGGCGGACGAGAGGACGACGGGGGGCGGCGGTCCCGGGTAAATGAATCCGTCCAATTTCGACTCGTACGGTGCGACGCGTGCTCGAAATAGCGCTATAGCGAGAATTTCTCGAAAGTCGAAACTCGATTCGCCGAATCCGACATTCCCTCGCGATCGGATCGTCTTAATCGAGACAATCCTGGCGAACGATCGGAACACACGTCGCCCGTCTCAGGGATAATCACGTTATTTCGATCTAAGCCACGATACCGTTCGCTTCGCTCCCGCTGCTCCGCGCAATTCCTCTTCGGTCCTCGCCGATCGACTGTTTTCCGTTAGTTCGACCCGCGTACTTTCTCACCGCTGAAACTTACCGCTGCAAGTTCCTTTTTTCTACATCGGAAACAATTTCGCGCTGTCGAATCGATCGGTCGGATTTTCCGGACCTACTCGCGCCGCGTTACTTCTAAAGATTTTCCTGCCGGCGTTACGTTCTTACGTCTCGTTGCTTTCGCCGAGCATTTTGCTCTGCGTACTTCCACGGCTCTAGTCTTTTCATCGTCCTTTTATACTCTTTTCGCCGCGCGAGGGGAAGATCCGATGAGTCGAGCAGATCGCGAGACGATCCTCTAAACCGGGCTGAGCCATTCATCCTGCATCATGCAGGATTAGAGACGCGTAGGGAGTTTTCCATTTGTAAGAAAATACGTTTTCGGAATTTCCTTCGGGAACCGACCACGTCGTTCTCAGGTTTCTCCTTATTGTACGGAAAAACGTGGACCCTCCGAGAGCCGGAAGCCCTCGTTCGTTGCTAACGCGAATTTATCATGCTGAGCTATGACGTCGATGCTGAGAATTCAAAATGAGTAACGTTAATACCGGAATGCTTTGCTGCCGCTCGTAAATTAAAGCGGACTGCGGAAAGAGGATAGGCAGAGTTTAATAATTCCAATATTCTCACGGACTAGGAGAGCGAAATCTTTTCTACCTTCTGCCGGTTTTCTTTTCGTTTTTGACTATTTTTTTTAGTTCCCAACGACGTGTTCTAAAAAAAATAGATGGACCCGATGGATAATTTCATAGCTTGTCGTTTAATCGTCAATATTTCAAATCGTACACCCAGAAAAAAGTTTCTTCGAAATCAGACAAATTGTCTTTAAATTTTGACCTTACTAGACTTTCATTTAATTTCAAAGAAATCACGAGACACGGTAGTGTCTCGCGCCAAGTATAAGCGAAACGTTTAAAGTGACAAGCTAGATTATTTCTTTACCTTAATCAAAATTTTATTTCATTGAGACAGGACTATTTTTTTGAATCTACCAAATGTTTTAGTAGAAGTAAATAAAAATTTAGTAGATACAAAGAAACGTGATTTCAACGTATCTCATTTGTTTAACCTAAACAAATCTTTTCTTTTCTGGATGTAGAACGATATCTCGATAAGCGCGATCGAACAAGCGCGCGCCGAAGCTCGCCGCGGATCGACTTCGTTTCGGGATTATCCGCGCGTATATCGTCAGCCCGGCGTCCTGTGTGACGTACGCAATTTAAAGTCCAGGCGCAGAGTTACGATATAGCCCACGGGCAAGTCCGCCTGCAATCCGCGATACAAACAGGTCGCTGAACAAACACGATAACGAGATATACGATAACAGCGGGCGTCCGTGGTAATCATCGCTCAAAACACGTACGAACGCGAAGAGATATTAAATATGAACACTCCGTACGCCGCGCAGAATCACGGGCGCGCGGCCGGCCGGGCCCGGCATTAATAGCCGTCACGAGGGCGCATCCGGGACACCGGAGCTGCGCAAAAAATAATATCACGCTCGCCCTCGCGGACGAATTTTTCCTCGCGTGCGGAACGAATCGCTTCTTGCCGCGCCGACGCCCGGCTCGATCGGGGACGAGACAATAATGGATCCGGCAATTTACAAGTTAATTAATGGTCCATAGTTGGTTACGGATCAGAAGTTTCGTCGATTACCAATCAAGTCCTTGACTAATGACGGAGCGAGATCTTCGCGGCCTCTTCTTTGTGGCGTGCGTGATTAATGGGAGCTAATGATACCGATGTCAAACACAGAAACGGCTTTTAAGCCGTGCGTATCTCCTCCTCCTCGTGCCGCCGTCGTAGAAAAAATACGGTGAATTCGCGTATCGCGTTTAATCCTCCGATAATCGCGTTTTCGGATTTTAAAATAAAACAAAGTTGCGCGTAATATTTCCTGAATTAATCCTTGCACTTGGTGCGTCGCAAAGGTCAGTTATGTTTTATGTTTGTTGTATTTTATATAGAGGCAAAATTGCGTATCAAGGAGTTAATCGACAAGACACTATGCTATCGACAGACTGGCGTACAAACGCAACTATGCAACATGCCGTTCACGAGAATCGCCTTTGACGAAGACGCAAACGCAAATTGTCGCAGTTGGCTTCGAATTTCGAAGATCCAGCTACGATACGATCCTTCATCTCGAATGCAAGGACTTTGAAATTAACTAATTAATTCCGCCGACTACGTCAAACAACTTGAATCATCGACATTTCGTGGGAATATCACGGGACACAGTGCGTGCCGTGGCAAATTACTTTAACAAACTCCACGCCGTTTTCGAAGAAATAATGTGCGGAATAACGTGTGCCGGGCGACGCGTGGAGCGAGAACCGAAGGCTGGGGCAATGCTCCTACATGAAAAACCTTATCATTAGATGCTGCAACTTGCGTTACAAGATTAATAGCTTCCCTCCGTCGCGAAGTTGTCGGTAAAGAGATCGGTAAATACAGAGGCCACACTCTTGAGCGACGCCAGCTCCGTCGCAATATTAATCGAACTCCTGTTAATTATGATTGTTAACGTTCTGTCGACTCGTCGGTGCAATCCCGAGGTAAAAATCCGCGCGTGAGAGTCAGTTTTGCGCAATTAAATGCATTATGATCGTTAAGTAAATTCGTAACAATCGCAGCTAAGTAATTGGGTTAATGTTCCCGGCAAGTTTCCGAGAATCAAGTAATCAAGGAACCGTTCGAGCAGTGTTTAGTTTACCTTTATTCACGGAGAAACGAAACTTTATCTCCGAGAGATGTATACATTCGCGAGCCACCGTCGTGCGCGGGTGCTCTCTTTTTCCCGCTCATTACGCCAACTTGCCGATGGCACTCCCGCTAATTCCGCTCCGCGACTTTGGCAACGTCTCGCGCGTTTTCGCATTCCGGACGATTCTCTTAGATAACGGATAAGCTGAATCGACCTGGATCGATTGGTAATGAGGGGACAGAACGCGGGGCGAATTGTCCGGAAGGCCGGTGGCCTGTCGAGGGGAGGGAAAGCAGCGGAATTGGGAGGGTAACTAATGGACGTTTTACGGCGTCAATTATACACCGTCATAAAATATGAATAATTGCACGAGATTATGGGCATGCAAAATTTGTGCGAGCCTGCCTCTCCAGTCAGCCAGAGTCGTAAAATATACGGTGGAGAAGTAAAAGTGCGAAATGCTTAGTCAGCCTGTATTCGCTTGCGAAGCATCTGCGCGTGTCATATACCAGACCGACGTGGGTAATCTCTCGAGCACGTGGATAAATTGTCAAATGCATTTAAAAATCAAGTAACACCCTAAATATTATGCGAAGGGTATCGGGCTCGTTTTATTTGAAGAATCGTAAATGTGCAAAACGAACCTGGATGTCCAGAGGGGGGAAAAGTAGAAAAAATTCTGCCTACACTGATAAAAAAAATATCTCAATCAAAAAAATATTACTTTACTCAAAAAAATTATTCATTAGGTGGCTCCCAATAGCTTATTAACTTAAATTTGAAACATAATAAACGAATTAAAACATGCATTGCTTTAAGTGTTTATTAAATATTAAAGAATAGATCATTTAAAATTAAAAAAAATTTTTTTTAATTCTATAAAATGTTTACTAAGATGCAATTTTCGCAGTGAAGAAAATTGGATTTCTTTATTTAATAAATAGTATTCTGTTGTATATCTCATGAAATCTTTATTTGAATGTGGAAAATGTAATAATTTAAATTAATTTACTTAATATAATACATAGATTTACGTGAAATTTGATATTTTTATTTAAACAGAATAAATATTTACTTCAGTAAAAAAAATAATTTTCAGTGAATCTATTTACTTAGTTTAAAAAATTTTTCTTGTCAGTGTAGTAATCTATAATATAATTTCATTGTTTCTTAAAGTTTTGATTGAAAAATTAACTTAATATACAGGGTGCTACGCAAGACTTTGACGTCCGGTCATGGGAAGGTAGAGGGGACTAAGACAAACAGAAAAGTATTGTACTATTTTGCGCTTGGACGAATAGTTATTGAGATACGAAATTTTAAAAATCGCCGTATTAGCCCAACCTACTGGCGAATGTAAGCGCGCAGTGAGAGGGCGGCCTAGCGGCCCCCGCGCGGGGAGACGTGCGAGCGGTCGCGTAAGCGGCGGACGGGCAGCGGCGCGCCTCGCCTCCCTACTCCTCGCCCCGCACCGCCATTCTA
>NW_011967232.1:274455-346758 GCF_000949405.1 Vollenhovia emeryi | reverse complement strand
CGTAGCACCCTGTATGTAGCTGTCGGCTTACATAAAATTTGGATGCTTTATTATATGAAACAGAAATTTTTTATATACGAAATTATAATTATAACACACATTTCTGTAATTTGAATTTGCGTGGCTATTCTTGTACACGATGGCGAAATTATTCATGCCGCGAACAATAGTCTAATCATTTCTCTGTTAATAAGCAATTTTGCTGCTTATAATTCATAATTTCATTTGCCGATTCATTACATCGCATTGTATATTGTAAAGCGTTTGAATGGATCTGTCTCGGTGCATATAATAGATACATAATCCATAAATACATAAAAGAATGAATGAAACGAAGCTCGTAATTAGTCGCAACGTCGTGCGTGACTAGAAGTCGCGCCGTAATGATTTCATCCATCAGTCGATCTCACGAGGCGTAACGCGCCTCCCGGGAATGGCCGACGAATTATCCCAAGCCACACAGAATCTTAAGCCGTACCTGTCAGGACATGTGGAATATTCCAGATTCCGTGAATACGTGATAGAGAATTTAGGCAACTGTCTTGGATATACCGGAATACCAGGTGACACGCCGAGAGAAGGGAGACACATGGCAGCGTGCGACTAACGCGGTTCGCTTAATCGGTCGCACTCGAGCGGAGTTTCCTTTGTAGGATAGCTTATCCCCGCGACGGTTCCAACCTCGATCACCCTCGACACCGTGCTCTGTTTGCAAATTAATTCGTCCTACTCAAGTCGCGCAATGCCAAACTGCCGCGACTCCTGAACTACCGCGATCGTTACAAGTTCATGACTCGGTGGGATACTTTTAGGCAGGAGAGTTGCAGGAAAGTTCTATTAGCTTTTAATAATGTTTTTAAAACAGAAATTGAAATTGTGTAATCAGTTTTCGACTATAGGACCAGATAATTCCAAAGAGTATCAACATTAAAATAAAATTATTATTTCTATCTCTCCACACGCATACACACTCTCGCAATCCATGCTCTAGTTCTTACAATTAGATGACGTACGAAAAGTTGAAAACTCCGATACTTTTCCTATTTATATATAACATACATTATTCCTTCGCGCTCCGAGGGTAGATATAGAATTTTAACGCCCATAAGTGTATTCCAATGTCTGAAATTGAAGACCTCGGAGGTGCTATCGGCTTGTACGTTGAATTTTATAATCGAACCCATGGACAATAGGGACAATATGTCGCCCGGCTGTCCCGTATAAGCTCCGGTTATGGCACTTAAACGCATTTGCCGATTTTAACGGCCGGATACCCCTGATTTCGCGCAATTCCCATTCACTGGGCGCACCCCGACGCTCTACGGTCCGCCGGTCACATGTGTGCAGCAGGAATACGTATTCCTTGGTCTTTCCTCTTTCCCAGCTTTTCGTCGTTCTTGCGCTCCGCCCTTACGCGCTCGAGAATCTCTATCGTCTGGGATCGGACTTTAAAACGTTCTTGTACGACCCTCACCCGCGTTCCCCTCCCCATTGATCCGCCCCGTGAATACATACATGATCGATATTGGGTAAAAGTACCGGGGACGACAAATCCGAATTTTCAAGACGTAGGTACTCGGTAAACGGTGAAATATTTCAAGCTCGATTTCGAAATTTCTCGCGAAAACTTCACGTTACCGCGAACATTCGACATTCGTAGTGTTTATATCCGAACGACGTAGCGATATTATCTTGGATTTTAGATTTCGTATTTTTCCAGCAATGTTACACGGCATTACACGTGCTTGCGCGCGATATCGCGCGGCAGCAGCGCAATTCCCGAAGCATTGAGAAACGGCGTCGCGCTTACAACGGATAATTTCGTCTATTACGTGATATCTGATGCTGGTTTTGTTGTACAGCCGGGTGATCACGGGTGTTTCTCGCACGGATAGGCGTTGTCCGAGGAGAGGCAAAAAGTCTCGTTCCCGCGAACGAGATATTAACCCGTGTACGTAATTTCGCGCGGCGAAGGTAGATAGCGAGGCCGAAAGGAGGGGAGGGGGGGGGAGAAGAATGTGGTGTAAAAATTTAGGTAAAATAGAACTGTGAAAACAATGTTTTCGTAGGTGGCAACTGAACGCGAAATCCTGCGTATCCCGTGTCCGACGCGCACGGGCCAAACGATATTTTGCCAGTGCGTCGCCATTTCTAAGCTTGATTGCATTTTGTTTTACGACAACGCGGATCCACTCGCCGTGTCATCCCGACGTCATCGCTCGCTCGCTAGCGTATTCTCTATCGCGGATCCTATCTCACCGACCGTTACGCACCGTCGTGCAATAATATCGCCCAGTTATGCCGCCGTCGTAACGGGACGCAAAGGCCAATGCGCGGACTTGCAGATTATAGAGAAGCTGCTGGCGGCCACCGGCACCGCGCTCGTTTCGCCCACCTACCGGCGCGCATTAAGTTTAATTGCGAATTTAGTTAATGAGCGGCGACACTGGATGCGCTTAAGTAACTGGAGAGGCGTCCGACGTCGAAACACACCATCTTGCTTCGGCATCCTCTCTCTTTCTCTCTCTCTCTCTCTGTGTCGCGCGCGCGGCAGCGTAACGTAATCCCCGGCTATATAGTTACATATTCTATATTTACCGCGATAAAGTGTCTTTAGTATTATTAATACCTCGCCTGCGCGCGAGAGCATTGACGGGATAAGCTTCGGCAGTATGTAGTAAAACGTGGGATCACGTGGAACTGCATTCCCCTATATCCGCCTTTTCCTTCGCGTTAGCGCCCTTCTTCGCGGGCTAAAGTCAGCCATTATATGGAGGGATGGAGGCTGCCGTAAACCGATCTTACGATCGACCGTTAATCGTCCGGGGATCATCCTCTTGAACTTTTTTTTTAACGTCATGTCCATCGAGGGATACAGCGGCGCTCGTAATGCGGGCGTAAAAGATGCTGTTTTATGCCGGGAATATTTTAGTAATTCAGTGTGTGGATTACGCGATGAAGACACGATGTAAATTGAAAACTTTATACGTTGAATGATATGGCACAAGAGGAATCTAATATTCGCTGCCATTTGTTTTCAAATTTTTCGCAGATTTTCCATTTATCGGAACATCCGCCGTGATATCTTTAATAATTTTCAAAGTATATTCTTTATTAATAAAAGTAAATATTTGCGCTATATTATTTATATATCGTGTTATTTTCCAGAGTTTCTCTCATTTTTCGGATATTGATATTCCATTTAGTGTTCAATTAAAATCGATTCCGTGAGTTAAAAAAAAAGCATGTTTTTATAACTGAAATTATATCAGTAAAGAGATAACTTTATTAGGAATTTGACGAATTTTTGCCGTGGAAATTGCATGGATCGTAAATAAAACAAACTCTTGTTAATCCAGCTAATGTTTTCGGATATTGATATTCCATTCAGTTTTCAATTCAAATCAATTTTACGAGCTACGAAAGGATGTCTTTTGAAATGTATCAGTGAAGGGATAACTTTATTATTAGGAATTTGATGAATTTTTGCTACGGAAATTGCATGGAGGGTAAATAAATAAACTCTCGTTAATCCGGCTAAAGCTGCCTAATTTCCAAGTTGAGATCGAAGGGTTTTGCTGAGATCGCACGCGCGTTTCTAAGCGAGGGCGGCAGACGCGCTGCTTAACTTCGTACGTGCTTCTGTCATGCACCGAACTTCCATAGTTTGGCTTCCATGGGAAATATAACTTTGTAGCTTAAATAGGAACAAACCTCGCATATCCTAGGCGCGGTTTTGTTATCGCCCGCGAATAAACTCACGGAATAAACTTCGCCGAACTTGATAATCGTACGGCGGGGAGGAGAAAGAGGGGTGGCCGGGGGAGGGCGAATTCGGCCCGGCGGATTCTAATTACCGGCTAGACGCGGCGGCCGAGCTGCTTGCCCCTGCGCGATTCCTTGAGAAACTTCCCACAGTTATGACTCGTACATATATTCGCCGATCCACTTTTATCGGTGTCGTTCTTCATCGCGCGCGAGCGGAGTCTTCTTTGTTCCCGGGACGCGTTCGTTCGCCAACGAACGAGCGGCCTACTTGCTGCTCGGCGCCAAAACGAAATATTATTGAATACTCGTTAAACGGCCATCAGCGTACATTCTCGCGCGCTGGAGAACAACTTCCCATTCAGAAACGCCAAGTAATCACGGTCTCGCGGCTCTCTCTCTCTCTCTTGCTCCCTTTCTTTCGGCGACACCTCCCTTCGACAATCTTTCGGGACTACTTTTGCCTTGGCGAGCGTATATTTCTTCGCGGGGTGACAAACGAACGCAAGCTCGCGCGAGAAATGCGCGAGGGCACGCCCTCTCTCATCGACGCGTCTCCCCCGCCGACGCGGTAGCTTTTTATTTCGCTTCCGGTGCGGCGGCAGCTTTGTGCCTCCTCCGCGCGGCGGGAGCACGACCGTCCCGGCGGCATTGCGAGGACTTTACGATCTTTTAATGGACGTCGGATTTAACAGCGCCGCGCAAAAGCTTCGCGGCAATAAGGCGGCGACCGTAATCGCCGTGAAGAATCTCGGTCGCTGTTTTGCACTCGCGGTTCGGCCCCCTTTCGTGCGCCCCATTGTGATAGTACCCCAAGCAACCTACCCACGCCCCGACGAGCCTCGCCGGCCCGCCTCGCTTCGCCTCGTAACACATTCAGAAACGCGACGAGACCGGTAATCACCGTCTACCTCGATAAATCATGATTTTTTTCCCCTAACGATCACCGTCCCCCCCCCCCCCGGCTCTTTATATTCCGTCCGAGCTTTGTTTAAATTTAGTCCTCCGACTTGGCCACGGCGACACGGTGTCCCGCTGACGGAGAGAATCTCCCCCTCCCCTGCGATTCCGCTTGAAAAATTAGGGGGGCACCCCCCGCTAGCGTCTCCGCTGTGTCGCGCATACAACGACTTCATCTCGTTAACTGATTTATAGTTATCGCCGCGCGTCAGATATGGGAAGAGCCGCTGAAGATTAACATCTTTATTAACGGCGCGCAACCCGTTTCCCGCCGCCCCCCGCCCCGGGAACTCATTGGAGTGCGCTCGAGGGGCTCGTTTCGGGTCCGCACAATCATGCCGACCCGACAAATCGCGGTTTTATTTTAACGATCGACCGCAGCCCGCAACAGAGCGATCGGCGGTTTCGCCGTTATACGGCGCTGCGCCGTCATTGGACTGGGATTACGTCAATCTGCGCTCACAAAGTTCGTCAAGGGGAGGCTCGTTCGCCCGCCGCGCCGACGGCAGGATGGAGGCGAAAACGATCGCTTGTGCTAGTGGCAGCTCGTTCAAATTGGGAATTAAACTGCGACAACAAGGCGCGAAAAGCGATTTTTTTTTTCGTATTAAATCGCGCGGATCGTTCATCGGCGGATAAACAAAACGCGTTTAGTTTTTAATTAAACACCAGCGGGATTTTCTCTCCCTACCGGCGGCACAATCCTATCTTACTGTTCAATTCAGATAGCTTTGTAGTATATATTTTAATATTGTGCGCGATATTCAAGGTATTTTTTTTTGGTAAAAAAAACATTGAATAATTTTATAACAATATGTCAATTAACGGTAAAGTTATTTGCCGTAGCTCTTTTCGGCCGTTTGCTTTCAACAACAACATCGGCGGCAACTTTCCATCAGCTAAAAAATTATCGGATAAATCCGGCCACTTTCCATTTCACCGGCGTGCTGCCAAACAGCGCTTTCCGAATAAATTACCAAACTCGGTTTCTGAAATATCTCGCGAATAAACGCGTCACCGAGCCCCTGTTAGCGTACATTCACGCCACCCGGCACATTCCACATCGATTATTATTATCCCACGCCCCGCAATGTCATTTATTCAACGTTCCGTCCCGTCGAAGTCAACTACATGGCGCGAGTCTTGTCCAACGATGACGAACTACTTCCTCGTAATGAGCGTAGACGAAATCTTCCCGTGCCGGACGTGCAAATGTAAAACAACCACTCGTTTCGTCAAGGTGCAATCTGTCTCTGTCACTATGCAATAACTTTTCCCGCTCGCCAGCGAGGGGCGTGACACCCTCTCTTCCGCTTCGATTCTCGTAGAAGACCCGACGCCGGGGCGGTTTGCCATCCGAGTGCTCGCGCGCGCTACAACACCTTCCTCGGGCCCGGACAAATTCGTCCCACGGATACGTAGCGTACGATTAATTTACGAAATTATCCGCCATTCTGCTCGCTCGACGCCCCGACGGGAGGCATCGCGAGATACATCCCGCAGACAGTCGAACGTTCTCGCCTTTTGCCGTTCTCCGGCGCCTAGCGATCCGATTGGATTCGAATCGATCCGCCGGTATTCGAGCGTGGTTAATCTATTACCGCGGTGTAAACATCACGAGGATACACATAGACGTATTTGCAATTAAATTCGATCACGACTGCGCTATCCCTCTGGAAGGCGGAGGCGCGGTCGATTAATGATCCGGAAAAACGATAGCACGTCTCGAATCCGCCCGACGGT
The DNA here is from genome assembly GCF_000949405.1 of Vollenhovia emeryi. Lineage (NCBI taxonomy): Eukaryota > Metazoa > Arthropoda > Insecta > Hymenoptera > Formicidae > Vollenhovia > Vollenhovia emeryi. The sequence continues at coordinate 340,290 of NW_011967232.1, read as the reverse complement.
ACGGGCACCCTCGACTCTTCCCGTCGTCCAATACACGGTTAGACGCCTACGCGCGCGGGCGCACAATTCACCTTCCGGATTCGCGAGATGGAGGCGTCAGGATTAATTCGTGTCACGGCATAAGCGGGTGGACGTGGACTCCGCAGACACGAACGTGTAACTTAATTTCCAGGCCCCCGTACTTCCGTTTCTATTTGCATCGGCCGGAGTACGATCGTTTCTAATTAATCTTTCGTTAATCTTTCGCGGAATCGAATCGTCTGCCTCTCTCTTCAGACCCGATTGCCCCGACTATTACCGTTTCGTTCTACCTGCCAATAGGCGTTTTTTTCCCTCTTTATTGGAATGTTAAAAGATATCAATTTCAACGCATAATTGATAGATTGTAAAATATTTGCGGCTTTCGTAAGAAATAATAAGAGATCTGATGTTTTAATAAATTAATCCGAATAATCAATTTAAAGACGTAATAATAAAACAGTCCACTTCATAATTGATGTCTTTATGTATCATTAACGTCTTGTATACATTATACGTGAATTTTCACCGAAATTAACCCGAGTTCAAATTTCTCCTTCAATAATCCAGCATCCGTAGATGCTAATTATTCGTCACGTCGGGGATTGAGGACGAACGCGTGAACGTTGGAAACATTGTTCATTAAAGATATTACACGACTTTTATCGGGCGACATCTTGTCAGCGAGCTTTTTCTTTATCTCCTCCGCGCAAAGCGCTATCCGGTCGATACTCTCTCCGCGCCTTCTTTTTGTCGGTGCTCGATGCTCACGTTCCGCGGTGCCGCGGAAATATCTACGTGCCGGCAATACATGTGTGCGATAACTCGACGAACGGTGGACATTACCACGACGGGCGGTCTACGGCGGCGGCGGGGACACAAAATTACAGCCGGTTGCATTTACGTGACTTCCGTTGCGCTCGCACACGCCCGCCCGCCGCCGCCGCTAAGGTATTTCCTACGACGATTATCGTTCGCCCCGAATTGATCGTAATACAAAGATAACCGTTAATAACTCAATTCCCAGCGCGAGGCGTGCTAATGGTACATCTGCCCGTGCTGTCTCGCCCGGTATCGCGCGGCGTCGTACATATCAACGGGCGAACGCCGAGCTCTTCGCCAGCGTTTATTTCGAGCGAATTAATTTTAAGATCCGGCAACACCCGGAGGTCAATTCTGTATCTTATAGTATAGTGAAAATGCTCAAAGCGAGGGGGGAAAACCGCTGACCAAAATCTTGTACACCAATGCCCACTAATGCCCAGTGGGCATTTATCTTATTATCTTATTTTATCTTATTTTGTCTTTATAATGCCCCAGCAAGGCCCAAACTAATGCCCAAAAAATGCCCAGTAATGCCGCAAAACTTGTACACCACAATGCCCTCAGCGATTTCCCCCTCGGCTAAAAGTTAGAGGCATTGTCTCTTTTTAAGGGGTTACAACACTCTATCACTGAGAGACCCATTTTGTTGAGACGGTTAGAAAGAGACAAAGCCTTTAACTTTTAGCATTTTCACTATACTGAAAGATACAGAATTGACCTCCTGAGCTCGCTCAATCATCCCGTTTGATCTCGTTCGATATCAGCGAACGAGCGTCATCAGCGAAACCTTAAGTAATTTTTTAATATAATTAAATTACCATTTTCCAACGCTGCTTGATACCATTATGTAGCGTTTTAAGCGTTGAGGACTCGCGACTCTAGACTCTAGTAAGATCCGTCGCGCTTGTGACAAATGTTGTGACAAATCCGGCCGATCGATTGCCCAAGTTGTGCTCTATCGAATTACAACGTCCACGCGGACGCCTATTCAAAGGGTGGAGCGAAATGCTTGGATTTCGGATTGTTACCGCAGGACAATTCTTTCCCCAACGCGTGGCGGTTGGAGCCCAAACAAAGGGGGAGACAAATTATTCGTCGAAGGGACCGGCGAAAGGGAACGAGGGCGAGAAAATCGTTCGCGCCCGCGCTGCGCAAACACGCTCAGCGTCGAATTTGTCGGGGGCTTTTTGGGACCGCGAACAGTGGCCGGGAACGTCGTATCTAAATCCGGACACGGGCTCGTAAGGGATGCCCATTGGGCGGATGGCCCAGGGGCGACGTACATTCGTTGCAGTAACCAGGAAGAGGGCGGTAGGCGGAGAGAGAGAGAGAGAGAGAGGAAGGGAGGGAGGGAGGGAGAGAAAGAGAGAGAGAGAGAGGAGGAGGATGCGAGAGCATATGGTTAAAACCGTAATGGTAGGGGTGATATATTTAAACCCGGCAAAGTTTGGTGCTTGGTTCTAACGCGGGGGGTACGCCGGGCGTGCCTCGCATAAGTTTACATTATCTTACCATCTGATAGCGACTGTAGCGGCGCAGGCTCTCAGCGCACGGAGCGAGGCAAGGAGGTCGACAGAAATTTGGCCCGTGAGAGAAATCGCCCTGGAATTATCGATGGCGTTCCCCGCGCGCGGCAAAACGAAAATAAAACGTCGGTCCGAGTGTCGTTGAGGTCGTTCGAGAAGGTGGGAACCGCGCGCGCGGCGACACGCGATATATGGCCCGATGAAGATTATTCTCATGCACGACGCTCTCGATTCGGAGGGATAAAGCTTAATGGGGACGGGCGTTCTATGTACGTAAATGTGGAGATAAAAGTGTAGACCGAATTGATTCGTCCGGTTCGTTAAATATTTGCGACGCTCGGAAATGTACGCGGCCAGCTCCCGCGGCAATGCTGACGCCGTTCGACCGCGTTTCTTTTCGCGAAAGTAACGTGCGTTTCTTGGAACTGGGATCGTTACCCTCGCCGATGTAAAAGATATCGACCGTCGTGTGCTATTTCGATTACGTGCACATATGCACACGTATGTGTATCACGCCAAGTGTTACGCTATCTTTTCGATCTAATTACTATGCCGTGTATAATTTGATAGAATAAAGTACATCTCGTCGAGCGGTGAACTTAGCATTTGCCTCGAGGACGATTTACTCCTCGCCGATGCATTCGCCTCTCTCGCCTCTTCCCCTCGTCCAGCCGCGGGAACATCGACTCCGGACATCGAAAACGAAATTTAAGAAGACTCAAGTCCCTCGCTCGAAACTAGCTTCGGCAAACGAGGCGTGATTACTCGAAGAATCAACTCGAAAGTCCCTTCAGCCGAGAAGTATAGAGAAGTTGGTGGTAAGCCAAACACTACTGCGATCCTCGGACTATGTTCCGGCCCTTCCCCCGTTCTCCCCTCGTTCGCTCTTTCCCCAGGACGCTTCATCTTCCTCTGCGAGCCACCCTCTTCCCCTTTTATTATAAAACAACCAATTAATCCAAACTCTGTAAGAGGATCAGCAGATAATGAATGCAATAAAAATATACGCGCCAATAACAATAGCGAACTTGAGCAAAATATGCTAAGAGGCTTAGCGAACCCTCGTTCGCTATATACGTTTTCCCCGCCTTTCACTTCGCTCTCAATATCATTGTCTCTCGTCGGCTGACTCGAGATTTACGAGAAGGAGCGACTAAACGACGCGATTGTTTGTATAATATAATCCCTCGCAGGAGAGAGCTGTCTTCACGACTTTGAGCATCGTTGAACGTAAAATTAGCAGATTTATCGCTGCCGATACACAAAAGGACCGCGATCAATAACTCGCTTCTGCAATCAACTTAAAGTCGCGGAGGGCCCATTGTGCTCTCAACGAGTGAATCAAATTGTCAATTCAACTAAATCGTAAATATGCATATCGCGCATTTATTTTCAATTAAACAGCAAGATGCAAATGTGTCGAAGCCGTTACCTCGCGGCGCGATGCGGCGCGATAACGTTTCGCGTAATTCGCACAATGTTTTCGCGTTTACATACCGTCGCTCCGTCATTAGTCGGAATCGATTTCACAGCGACGAGCATTAATAAAACCGGCTAAACCGCCGCCGGACGACACGGCGGCACGTAATGCTCGCGCGGCCGAATTACCTCGGGGAAAGGTATACTTCGCGAGCACGCCATTGCGTAATTATGTATTTCACCTCGTTAAGAATATTACTTCACCTCTATACTTGTAATCGCGGTCAAATCAACGCGTCTATTTACCGACAAATCCAGCGAATTTCTGCCAATGAGGACTACTGAAAACAATCGTCGAAACTTTGAAGTGGTTATCTTTGGATCCGAGGCGAAAATCATGTTATACAAGTGCTCGATATGTACTTGTGGCATTTAAATGTATTAAAAAGGCCAGTGTTCCAAGAGCTGCTTTTCGAGGAAATATGACTCAATATAGTAAGTCAATCTTTTTTAATTCGATAGAGGAGAATAAGAATTATTGATTTAATTTTGATACTGTCTTATTTTTATACTAAATGAGATTGTGAGAAATATAAATGCGTCAAGAATATTTTTTGTAACTGTAACAGAAACCCTTTCTGAGGGTGTATGACTTAGATTTTCGCCTCGGATAATCTTTGGGAAAAATTTTGCAGACTCGGCAATAAGATACGTTTTAAAGGGTCGCCTTTTCAAGCAGATAAAGTTTTTAGTAATAAGTTGCCGCACAGCGTTTAGCACCTTACGATTTTGATAGGTAACGTCCTTAAATTTACGAACCGACGGGAGTAAAGAAAACAGAAATTTGCGATGGAGATATCGTGGGCGAATATATCTCGTGAGCGAGCAGACCACAGACTTACAACCCTCCGTGTATAGGGCTCTCCCAGTAGCGCTCTCATTCATCAGCGAAGGATCATTGCTGCCAGGTTTATCTGATATTTTTCGCACCGCGAAATGGACCAACGAAGACATTATGATGCTGGTTCCGAATTTACGAGAACAGTAGCGACGAATTACAGGGGAACATCGTTACTTTGCGCACGACTTCGCCGCAGGTGCACCGCCCGCCGTACGATATATTCGACCCCTCTAAATCGTCGTGCACGACCTCTCGAGATATTACCGTGGCGCGGCAGCGGCTACAGGGACGAAGGGAGACCGCCGGGGGGGGGTGTGTGTATGTGTGGAGGGCAGGATAGGAGGGGAGGGGGCGGGTCGGCCAGTATAAATTGCATCGTGCGGTCGACGAAGCGCGGTCGAAATTGGGGAAATTAAGTTCGCCGTGTATAGGGGCAGTACCGGGCTATACGCCGTTGTAGATGGTACACAAAGAGACCACCGCGTCATGTGGTAACCCCGCGTGGTCCATGTAACCCTGCTGTCGATGCCGATGTCGAGGTCAGCGCGCGGAAAGAGACGAGCGAGCAATAGGAAGCGGGATGTCGCGGACCCGAAGGGGAGTCCTTCGCTCGGCGCGGCTCGCGTGTCCTTGCGATTAAATGCATATTTACGCCGCGGCGACACATGGGCCGAGGTAAAAATTCCTCAACTCCGGTCTTTGCGAAGATAAGATGCGTCCGTCCGAACGCATTTTACTACCAAAGCACGACGGAAAGATCGATGATAACGTTCGACCCTTTTCGCGAGTATTTGTGCGAGGAGCATAGACTCGGATCCTCTCTCCTACATCGGATTCCGCAAGGATCTCTCCGTTGGTATCGGCTAATCCAGGTCGGTGCGCGATTCCAGGTTTCCGAGCGAACGTGCGATCTCGTCCGTCGATACTCGTGCTCTCGGAATCGTGAACATTTTCGGAACTTGAGCAACGAACCCGAAAACATCCTTTCGTCGACGAGACGTGTTCTCTTACTCGGTGTACGCGGTCAGTTTCCGAAGGGAGTCTCATGTGGAAAATTTCGTTGATCGTCCGTACGCGCTTTCGGGGCATCAACTTCATTGCGAGACGGATCAAGTGGTCGCTCCGACGGCGTCCTTTCCAGAGACGTCCCATTCTTGCGCCAAACCCAGTTACTCTTCCTTGTCAATTTTTTACTTTTGTGGGATAGCGTAACCAGAAAGTGGAAAGAATATCGTGAAAACTTTTTAAGGTAGCCTAAATTCTATTAAAGTTTTGCTAATAATAAAAGTTGAGTATTAAATTTGGAATTAATTTTAATGATAACGAAGCGCGGCTTCATTATCATCTAAATTTTCAGGACTTTGGGTGGTATCCGAACTTTTTTACGCGCCCAAAATATACAAATTCGCGCACTACACAAAGTCCTACACTACTACTCCGCGATATCGCTGCTGCGGATAGCGTTTCATGTTTTCATCTTCCTCTTGTCACTTTTCATCTGTTTTCCGTCCGTTTTCTGGCGCATGCGTTGCTTAATCATGACCCGATTTAGAAGAAAAATTACGCTGGGTGCCAGAGCGAATCAACCAATGAATAGCGGTCTAACTACCGAGCTGTTAGCGGCACGCGTGCGAGCATGGAAACGCGTTATGAATCGTTTAATTCCATTTCATTCTCAGCCCGGAATCCCGCATCTCTATTTTCGTCCCTCGCGCGCATTTTGCACTGCCTCCCTCCCCGCACTCCCTGCACCCCCTGTATCCCTTCCTTTCCGACCGCGCGACGCCATGCAGTCATTGAAAATTGGCTGCCGCAAACAACTCCGCACTTTGTTAACCGCATCGAAAACGGTTCCACTAAACCGCACATTCCTTTCCAAAAGCTACTAACGCAACGCTCAATATTTTTTTTTAAATTTATGATTGCTGCTCCGTTTCTCATGTCAAACAGCTTAATTTAATAAAACGCATTTAAAGTGTTTTGTAATGCAAATATATTACTTAATGAAACGCTGACAACGGAAAATTATTATTTGTTATTATTTCCTTTAATATTATAATATTAAAAATATATTTATTCGATTTTATTTGTCAGAATTGTAGAAACGTAATTAAATATCATTGATATACGTATATTCTAAAAACTACATATACAAAGAGGAATATACTGATATTTTGCAGCTTGTTCTTTGCCACTCCACAGTTAATTGCTATATCAGAGCACATCATCGAATAATGGTTGCACAAATGTTGCTCGAAGAAAAGACGGACACGTAATTTTAGCAATGTCGTTGATCTCCATTTTCCACATTTCATCGCATCTTTCGCACGCGGCACTGCGGCTAAAAGCTAAGCAAACCCCTCGAAGGACGGGGACGATCCGCGACGAGGCGGGGTGAGAGAGAGAGAGACTCGCAACGGCGCAAAATGAAGAATGACAATCGCGGAGGCGGGGCCGGTCGGAAGAATCAAGCATAATTTCTCGGTGATGGTGCGCGGCGTCGGCTTTTCAGCCCTTATAATATCTTCAGCGTCCCAGTCACGACCCCTATCGCGTCCTCCGGCTCCCCTTTCCGCGCGCGCGTTCCTCCCCGTCTTTCGGTTTCGCTACCGGTACGCCCTCGCTCCTGGGAATACATTTCCATGCATTTTCCTGGGCCACTCGTACCCCCTCACCCTCCCGTCTCTCTTCAGCCTCGAGCTTCCACCGTCTGCTTTCTACCCTATCCGACAACTTTCGTCGCCCTCGCCAATCCTCTCTCTCTCTCTCTCTCTCTTTCTCTCCGTCTCGCTCCCTTTCTCACCTTCTCTCTTTCTCCGCTTTTTCTACCTTCTTTCTCGCGCTTTAATTACCAACTTTTCCCTGTTTTCCAGAAATTCGCGCTCAAGCGAGCAGCTTTTTCGCGCCGACAGTGGTGGTTTCGCCTCCGCCTGCTCATCTCCTTCCATCTCCCCACTCTCTTCTCCTCTCGCAATGCCGCTTCTTCCTCTTCCCTTTTTCTTCCTTTATCCACGGCTCGCGTCTCTACTCGCCGACGATACATCTAGCAGTCCGTTTTCGGTACATGCAGTTTTCGCCTGCGAAGCACCTCTGCGAAACGCAAATATACACAGTCGCACGCCGAGCGGAGGATCGGGAAATCTTGTAATGCTCCGCTTTCCATCCGTCGTCTCCCGCCGCTCTTCTGTTTGTTTATTCGTCTCTTCAATTCCCTAGCCGACTCTGACAGGTTTCGAAATGTGATTTGCCAACGTCTATGGAGTGCAATGTATCCGCGCAAATACACGAGCGACGGAAAGGCCCGAAGGAGACGCGCGCGGTCCGGCATCGCGCTTAGTCAATAACACGTAGCCAAAATCCGGGTTCCTCCCGGCCACGAGATCTGCGAACCAATTGATCCCGCTCCGGGAGAGGAAAGCGTCCGAGCGTATTGTTTGAGGACGCTCGGCGTGCATCAGCGAGGCTTCCGAGTTACGCGCACGCTCACGGAAAAACGCTCGCGAAACGCTCGGACGTACGGGAGAGGAAGGGGCCATTTTCCGAGCGACGAAACTTTCCGCCGAAATACGCACGATAATTTTGTTAAGTCCGCTCTCAGGAGAGTCCCGGGAGCCGGCGGAACATCCCGGAGGAACCGCAGCCGTACTTTCGGCGAAGCATAAATACAGGAAAGAGCGGGGCCGACTGGATAGGGCGAGAGGTGGGATGGTTAAAAGTTTTCTCCAGTTTAACGATCTGCTCGTTCGAACCGGACCGGAACTTGAGGCCTTTCCTCCGACTCTCTTCTTCCTCGTTTCTTCTCGCCGTTTCCTCTCCGTTCCCTCGGACTTGTCTTCTAATGTGCATCCTTATTTGCGGTTCGTAGTACGTAAGGGATGGCCAGGGAGGCCCTCGCGATTCCCAACAAGACTCGCTGCTTCCGACGGCCTCTTTAACCGTCGACAGGGCTGCTTGCGAGTGGAATACCCCCGGCTATCGTTATCGCCCACCGATCCCGCCGAGCGATGTTATCGCACGCGGTGTTGTATGCCAACTTCGCGAGGCTCGTTATAGTGATGTTCCAGCGCGATCCGCTGCGTGCTGCAAAGTAACAGCAATGAGAATGAAATCGATCTAACGGCAGATACTCGTTCGCGCAATGAGGTTGACAAGATGGAGCGATTGTTGAGGAGGCAATGATTACAAGCGGAATAATATGTTGCGACACATATTATCCATCGTGAAATCTAATCTAACTGTTCTATTAATTATCGGGCAAGATATTGTGTACGATCCTTGTTTCCTTCGGTCAATAACGTCTTTCCAATGTGTCGTCTATTTTCATTTTAACGGAAATTACGAGGAAGCTCTTCGGTTAATTGCACACTAAACACCTAAGGATGTTGTGGATGCGTCGATACATAACACTTTGTTTTGCCTTAACTCGGGAGCAAGATCTTAAAATACAAATTTCTAAAGTACTGCGCGTCACTTTAACTCTTTAATTATCTCGTTTCGCATCGCACGTATTTCTTTTCCGCTCGGCGAGCGAGAGCCGCTGAACCGCGCGCGCGGAATGCTCGGTGGAAACACGCGAGGGCGTTCCACGGTTACTTGGGGGTAATTCCCAAAGAGATTATCGAAGACGCATCACCGCGAGTCCGCGTCCAGATACAAATTGGTCCCATGCAACCGTGACCGGTGGCGCGTCGGAGCGCGCACACGACGCCGCTTCCTCTAATACGTGCACGTTTATGCGCGTGTCGGGCGCGCATACAGGGCGGTGTACAGGTGCGATGTCTGTGCGCAACGTGGAAATTGCAGGCTCGCCGGTCCCCCAGGTGCTCTTCGTCATCATAAAGCCTACGGCACTGGCGTTGTACCTGTATTAAACCCATCCTGGAACACAGCCCTCCGACTCGCCCTTCCCAATGTCGCTTCCTTCCCTCTCCCCGCGCCACGCGCACGCTTGTCCGCTGTATTTCGCGTGTGTATATCGCGATCCGAGGGTGGCTACCGACCGTTCCTGGAGACCGTAGTAGCGCGTCTCCCCTAACAACCGCGGCCCGGTCACTCTGCGTGGCTATTTAATAATCAGTATTTATGGCAAAAACTTGCCAGACGTCCGGCGTATGGGCCTTCCGCAGCCTTGTTTCGCCGCTTTTAAATGCACGACCTTGAGTACTTTGCCCGACAACACAAAGAGCTGCAAGCCGGTGAAAGCGGTTTTAAACTTACTATTGTAGTTTGAAATTATCCCGAGCGCACTCGATTCGTCGATGAAATTGAAGTGAGCGCGGAGATTATTTTGCAAAAGTTTGCAAGCGATATTTTCGGTACTTATTAACAAATTTTCTTATAGGATTAATAGATACTGTGTTGAAGCAAAATATTTTACTATGGTGTCCCTAGGAAAGGATTTGCTTTTATTTATTAACTCGTTTCAAAGCACTGATTAGCTTATCAATTTGAATTCTATCTAATGTGACCTCGCATCATCGCTCACAACTCTTTTGGGTTCCCGCGAAAAATCTCAATTCGTGGCTCGTTTCCCACACACGAAAGCGGTATCGTGCGTATCCCGATGTGTGCTGAATGCGGTCGTATTCGTTATCTCGGTCGTATGTCTCGCGTTGGCGTGTACCTCAATTTTTTTGCCTTCCCTTATCTCGCTCGACGTTCTTCGTGATTGTATGATTCCTTCGCGTTTTCATCAATGTTAATCCATTTTACTCGCACGTTAGAATAATTAAAATTTTTATACTACTTTTTTCTGCTAAACTTTAACATAGTATATGTCGTGCTATGATTGATACGTTCAATATACGATGTATGAATTAACGGGAACGTATTGTATACATTTGCTGATACGTTTATATACAATAGCTCCTTGATGAGAGAAATAGAGAGAGATTGCGCATTATAAACCGTATTAAAAACAAAGACTGATAGTCCACCTTTTAATGAATGAACGCGTTCGGAAAGGAACGCGGTTTGGGCACAAAATTCAGTATATAGACCGCAGCGATCATTTGTTAGACCACATGGTTTGGCACGTAAACTACGTGCCATGGATCGACCAACCGAAATATATTGGCCGGTTTAATTAACTGGTGCTTATTTAAAAGGGGTATTTGATTAAATTGTGTATTTAACGGATTAAATATCTAATATTTTTTATTTCACTCGAAAAGTCCACATCGTCAAGTGACTCTAAAGAATTCGGAGTAAGGTGCAAGCCGATAGAAATATGTTAAAGCACAAGACGGTAATTCGCTATAACGTGTTTGGCTGGACCGCGTAATTATTTTCACAGGATTACGTGGAGAAGTCGCCAAAACACTTTGTAAAGAGATAAGCTCCGCTGGGTTCGCAAAGAAAATACCAGCTGATCCTCAACTGTGCGGTAGCTTACTTTGCACAAAAACAACACGCGAGACACCAGGACTTTAAGAGTCATTGTCCCGTGAGGTCGATGTAAATACAAAGTTGCCAGCTGCCACGGAGACCGCAAGATCTCCGCGTCGTGGCATGAAAAAAAAATCCTACCAGATAGAAATTGTATAGGAAACGCGAATGCTCAAAATTGAAAGCTGACGTGAAAGGGCCGCATTTAATATCACAACTCTGTAAAATTGTTTCTCGCTAAAAGGCTTTCATACCAAAATTGCACTGAGAAATATTCCAGATTTGTTTTATTTATGTAGAATATTTATACGATCCGAGACGAATGTTAAAAGGGTATCATTTCCAAAGATACGTGCGATAATATTCGTAAAAGAGCAGTTTTCACGCTGATTGTTGATCGAGAGACTACAATATTTTTGCGCGCGGAATGATGACGTTATGGCAGCGCTCGGATTTTGATATCCCCAGTTCGAGGGTATAATGAGATCGTGATCCTTCGGGAAACATTCGAGCTCGCCGGATGCAAATCAGACCCACGCGTTGCGCACTCGTAGCTCGCCGTTGTCCACATCAGAGGCAGCACCTAATAATAGACTCGAGGCCCGTCTCCCGGCCGTCTACCAATATAAACTTCTCGTTGCTGTCCGTTCGTTCAGACTGAATTACCCCGGTCCCGTCCCCGAGGAGTCTACGGCCCGGCGTTCAACAACAAAGTTTGCACCGGCAAGTAAAGCTTAATTAAAAGCTACGATGATGCTCAAGGGCCTCTCTCGTCGGCCTGGCGGGACCGCCGATTCGTTTCGCCCAGGGTATCGGGAAGAGAAGGGCTCGCTTCCCGTAATCGTTCCTCGTTTACCTCAGCAGCTTCAGGAACTTCGTGGCCAGCACGCGAGCCGCTCACGAGGACGCATTTTGCTTGCTGACCTCAAAAAGAAGATCAAGTTTCGCAATATTTTTCACGAAACGGCCAGCGTTATGGAGGGATGCTGTTTCATGGAAGGTATCGCGGGGTGAATAGGATGAATGGATATCAAATTATCTTTAGCAGAAATTTACGAAAAGATCTGATCGCGAAAGCAATTAATGTAAATGTACGAAAGGGCTTTTGCGCATTAAGGCTCCAAGAAAGATAAGTAGATAGCAAAATTTTCTTTCCGTTGAATTTTAAATGGAGATCTCATTTCGCTCATACTTTCTTAAGGCATTTAGTATTAGATTAATAAATATTTCGTACATTGTATTAGATTATACTGATATTATATTAGATCAATAACTATTTATATATATTTGCTAAAGGGGAAAATTGATGTCAAATTAATTAAAACATTATTTAAAGAAAGTTGCACACTACTCGTCGACTGTCATATTTCTAATGCAAGCAGTCGTAATTTTAGAAGACTGCATCAAGTGTTCTCGCTAGAATTTTGTTGAAAAATGTAGACCGTAGTTTCTGGAAGCCATCTCACGATGTTTCCGTTAGTGCACTGGACAAAAGCTTTTTAGCATCATCTACCAACCATGCTTTTTCTTTCGCGCGCTCGATGGCGGCGCGCATGAAATGACGTTATTTTAATACATGGGACGCCATTTCGCCTACATTGTACTGCGCATTATGCGAACGACGCGCAGTTGCAACCGCAGAGGACATTTTACATTTATAATTTATGGACTCTTCTGCTGTGTGACAAGCGCTTATCGCAGTCTTGAAATATCTAGAAGAGACGTTTCGCAGATTCATGACATTTAAATTTTTAAATTATTGTTTTTATTTAAACGCACGCTTACTAGAATGGACCCTTTATACGTCCGGGTTTTAATTTTTCAAAAATACAGTGGGATACGTTGTGACTCATGTAATTAAGCGTTTCAGTAGTACAAGTCAAGCATTAGTCGAACGAACGATATTGCTTTACTCAAGAAAATGATTCATTAGGTGGCTACTAATAGCTTATTAACTTAAATTTAAAAATTAATATGCAAATTAAAATATGCATTTCTTTAATTTAAGTATTTATTAAATATCAAACAGTAGATAATTTTAAATTTAAACAATTTTACTTTAATTCTATAAAATGTTTACTAAGATATAAGTTTTACAGCGAAGAAAATTGGATTTCTTATTCGACAAAAACTATGATTTCATTTAATAAATAGTATTCTCTATCTCATGAAATCTTTAGTTGAATGTAGGAAATGTAATGGTTTAAATTAATTTACTTAATATAATACACAGATTTACTTGAAATTTGATATTTTTATGTAAATAGAATAAACGTTTACTTAGTAAAAAAAAATTTTAATAAATCTATTTACTTAGTTTAAAAAAAAAATTTATCAGTACTTATAACTACAAATCAGTGACTGTTTACTGTTTTCAGTGATAATCGACTGATTGATTTTTAGAGAGTGATTGTAATGCGATTCTGAAAGGTATTTTATCCTTCGTAAAAAGTTGTGACGAGTTTTCCTGATTGTACTGCGAGGAAAGAATTGACATTAGTCCAGTCCGTGAAATCAGAGAGGCAGTGATATCCATGACCGTCTGCAATCCGACACGAAACGAACGGATTAAGGTGAATTTCCGACACCGATTTTCCTTGAGGAACGTCGGTTCTGATACCGACGCGCGCGATTTTATCCGATCATACAGTCGAAGGAGTGAATCTGTTCTTGCCGACACCGAGAAGTTTCCTTTGAAAAATGCTAGCCTCGCGTGGCCTGTGTGTTTTTCTGTTGGTCGCCTGCCTCGCCGTCCAAACCGTAGAACTACCCTATAAGAAAGCCGAGGCTTATACCATTATACCTACGTGCCCCTCTCTTCTCCCTTTCTTTAGATTAGCGCGACTTGATGCGAATCTACCGTCAAACGACGACAAAACATCGCAGAAGTTCGAGGCCGGTTGGAACAGGAGGGAAAGCCGAGGCAAGTCGTAATTGTGGCACGCAAATTGTTAAGCTAATAATGTCGACCATACACGGCTTTTTTATCGACGCAGACTTTTTGAGAAATGACACGAACCGGGTCTTATCGGGTCTCTCGCCCCTCGTGCCACAACGATTTTCTCGTCGCGGTCGTCAAGTAAAGCCAACCTTTACCGGCTTCAATTAGCTACATGAGGTAATTAGCATCTAATTAGTGCTCTGCAAATAATTTGCGAATAGTTTCATAGAACGCGCGATCGATTGAGTTAATTGACTCACGGCATTTTGATTGACGCGCCGTGTTCTAAGCATTGTTTAAATGTACGAATCGTACCGACTAATTTCACCTACAAATTACGTTATCCTGATGCGAGCAGATCCGTTTACGACACAAACGTGGAAACGTGCACTTTGGAGAGGAGGAGCTGTCTCTTGCCTCGGGAATTATTAAAAGTCAGATAGCGCATGATGTGATTAACGAGAGTACGTTACGGCATTACGCACACACACATACACACGTCGTTACATGCTTGTTGCCAGCGTCGATTCTCGGGCTACCAAAGGTAACTCGCTCACTTTACGCGCTCGTCCATTCGCCTCCTGACGTTCGCAAAATATTTCGTTTTAGCTTCCATTGTACGATCAGCTTTAATAGTTGCTACGTAAAGCGCATTTCGAGATCACACACCCGGAACATAGGATTCATTTCGAGCCAGGCCGGCGAGGAACGAGCCATCGTTGCTCTTTGTTGTCTCGTCGTTTTCCGGGGGTAGCTGCCGTTTACTTTATTCTCTACCCGTTCCGACTCCCGCGCGTCGCCCTTTTCGTCCTTTCCATCCTCCTCCCGCCGCTTTTGCCGTCCCCCTTCCGCCCTGTCCGCCGTCGCGTACAAAGAATCTTTGTAATCCTGTTCTTGTAGCCCCGGGGTGCAAAAACGTGGCGGCATCCGCTCCAGTCTTCCGTATCGTCTGCAGCTGCGTGCATCCGATGCACCCGCGGCACCATCGTCAGCTCGTGAATCAAATGCAGAGATCGCATCGCAGGGTAAATTGTTCGGAAAGCCAGGTCGCGTTTGAATTTCCGCCGGAAGGTTTATGACTATTTCTCCGTTGGGGGTCGTTGCTGGCGAATCGAGCGTATCGTGCGCCCTTTCTTAAGGGACGATATATAAACACAATCCTCGGCAGGCGTTTAATCGAGTGTCTAATCGATTTGAGACATGCCTTCTTTTTCCCCACCGCTGGCGATCGTTCACTCGCGTGACTTCGGGCGGGTGTACCGAGCGATTTGACAAAAGAAATTTAGGGGAGATATAATATTTTCTCTCAACTTGGTAAAGATATCTCGGCAATCTTATTATACGTCCGCGAATTACCCGCAATACATCGAGAATTTTTCTATTATGGAAACACACGCGATTTTTATACACCGACACTTTGCGGCACCGAATTCCCTGGCTCGATTGGTTTATTCTCCGCTGCGTGCCACAAGCATCTTCGTCAAATTTCGACACCGGTGCCCCTGGCAGCGCCGTCAAGGGGAGAGATAACGGCTGATGTGCGAGCGCAGGTTGGGGGAGTAGCACTTGACAGCGTATACCAATTATTGCGTCGGACGCGGCTCGTGGCCAGAGAAACCAATACGCCGGGACAAATTGTCAATTTATGCTTTCTCGTTATTACGCCGGCCTGATCAGAGCCGCGCTGGCGCATGGCGCGCCGGGGCTTCACCGGCGGCACGTGAACCCCGATGCACACGCATCGTCGCCGAGTGCATTGTGCAATCTATGAGAAGGAACGACCGCAGCGGTGTACGTTGTGTAACCGCAGATATGGACGTTCCTCCGCATGAAGGCGGAATTCGCGCGCGTTTCAATCTCGCGGCTAACTGCCTCGTCAGGCACCCATTACGGCGAGGCACTTCGATCGCGGCGCACGAATAGCGCGGGTCCCCCCTTTTGCCAACTTATCGCGTAACGCGGGCGATGGCAATGTAACATTGTTGGGCACAGCCCATCCGTAAAACGCCTAGGGCGTATCACCTGACGCAACGTAATCTACATAGGGCAACAACGAAAGTTTCAATAAAGTTGCTCGACCCAAGTACACAGGCCGAAGTTTATTCTCGGTGAATTAAAAGCGATGCTGTGCATTTTATTGCAACGGTATTATGTACATTTTGCATATGTATCTTGCGTGTAACTCCAGCATCGTTTAGGTGGACGCGCGATTCGTCGCGCTGCAACGAGAACGCAATAACGAGATCAACTTTCATCTGGCCTGATAGGATCTAGGGGAATGATTTAGTGGGTTATGACGAGGGAATGATATAGAATTTATCCGCATATTGCGGCCACGAAGGCTTTCGGGGAGGCCCAGGAGCTGCCACACGTAAAGCCGTAAAAATAAAACATAAAATCAACTGCTGACTCGATCGCGCGCCCCCTACTCCCTGGCAACGGCGGGAGAATATTGCGGAGTATGCGATTTAAATCATAAAACTCGAATAAAAATCCTAGGCTGTTTTTGCGACCGCACCGGCGAGGGAAGGGGGAAGGCGGAACGAATCGCGGGATGAAAACACGAATCTCGAATGTCGCGTCTTTCATCAGCGGTTTCTCCCGCCGCCTCGATTCACTCCGTTCCGCTTATGTTTCTCTTTCGCCATGTAGCGTTGCTTAAACTTGTGAAACTGGGCGAGAAACTCGTAAAAGAGAATCACACGTGTGATTTCATCCTGCAGCCGCTCGCGTCCTTGCGAAAATGTGTATCGCAATGTAAAGCTAGATTTTTATCGAGCGTTCTGAGCGAACGATTTAAAAAATGAACCATATAAAACGGTTTCTAAAGATCATTTGTACAATTGTTTTTTTTTCTTTCGATTATTTTGCTATTACGAAAACGTTTAAGCCCGATCTACAATGAGGCAGAAGTCAGTAGTCGGAAATCATAAACCGTAAGTCGGAAATCGTAAAGAAAAACGTGCCTCGGTGGTCGAATTGGTGAGACGCCCGCCTAGCGTGTAGGGAAGTCCGGGTTCAAACCCTGGTTGAGGTAATATTTTCTGCAATAAATTTTTTGTATTATTTATTGTATTTATTGTATTATTTAGCCTCGCATAAGCTGACTCGCGAGTAAATCGCAGGACGTTGAACTGAACGTTCGCACTTTCGCGCGTTCGTTTATTTATCCTCTTCCAAAATCAGGGAACAAAATATTTGATTAAGTTCAGTCAGATTCTCCAGCTTGCTGTAAGGATTAATGAAGTTGCTCGGGCTCTTTGAGAGAAGCGGCCGTTCATAAAGCGTTCGCTCGGAACGCGAACAGGCGAGGATAATATTTCATTCTCAGGCACGGGAGTATTATTTTTCAATAATTCAGCCAACCAGCGGGGTATACCGGTCGACTGTACCGTCCGGACAGTGGCTCCTGCTTTTTTCCCTATTTCTCGCGCCGTCTATATCTTTCCTTTTTGCCTCGTTGCCCTGACCTTAGCCGCGGTGCGCGCAATCGAGCGCCCACGGTCCACGAGAGCGTTTGTGCGGCGACGGCTAGGCGTATTTTGCGGCGTCCGGTCCGGTTTGCAGGTGGACGCCGGACGCCGTCGCGCACGGTAAATTCTCGATGCAAATGAGATCCCTGATACGGCGCGAAATATAAATCCGAAAAACCCGGGGAGAATATTTATGTCCATTATCTGAGCGCCCACCGAAATCGCTCCGATCCGTTCCGCGCGCGGCCCTGCGCTCTAGAAATACGGTCAAGTCAGATTACGCTTTCGGGAATATTACAGGAAAACCACTTACGGGATCGATTAACCCACTGTCATGTGATATCGGGACTGAAATACCGCGCGGTCCGGTGCAAGGGCTGCGCCTGAAAATAGTAATGAGACTTCACGGCAGAATTATTCATCTCTCGATATTCGAGAGAAACAGCAAGAGCTAATGTATTTACCTAATCCGTTTAAATATCGCGTTTAACTGTCACATTTCTCGTTGATGGAATTCAAATTGCATATTATATATTTATGTATTCCGATGTTTTTTTGCTATGAATAAATAGAACTTGTAAAATATGTATCCGAGAATCAAATCTAGGAAGGAGCTTGTTATTTCTCCGATATGAGATGCTGCTCAGTTTATGTAAAAGATTTTTATTTTATGGACCGAAATTTTTATGCCACATTTCTTTTTATATTCGCGTACATTGTGTACACACTTGTGTAAAGATAGTCTCATATTATTTGTGTCTTATAAAGTTTGATTGAGATTTGAGCGGCCGAGAGGGCATTAAAATTACAGTATAAGAATCGAAGCTCTCTAATTAGTGTAACAGTTTAGTTCGCAGTCGCTTTAATCGCACGCC
This sequence comes from Vollenhovia emeryi, assembly GCF_000949405.1. Classification (NCBI taxonomy): domain Eukaryota; kingdom Metazoa; phylum Arthropoda; class Insecta; order Hymenoptera; family Formicidae; genus Vollenhovia; species Vollenhovia emeryi. The sequence continues at coordinate 321,925 of NW_011967232.1, read as the reverse complement.
ATTATCATCTGGAACGCGTTCCTGGAAGGGATATCACGCGAAGTCTTTGAGGTCTTTAACACGTCAAGAGTACCGACGTACCGAATCACTACTGGCTAGCTCTCCTAATCAAACTTACCGACTAAATAAAATTACAGGCTTATGCCAGTAGGTCGCATTAGCATTATCTGATCGACCAAACGTGATTCAGTTTCATAAAAAAAAAAAAGAAAGAGAAAGAGAGAGAGAGGGAAACGAAATGAGTACCGCACTAAGGCCCCGCAAATGCACAACGTACTTGCGGGTTGCAACTTATCGATTACCCTCGCACTCGATTCCCACGTCCTCCCTCGGAAAGTATATTTTATTTTGAAGAAAAATATTTCTCATCTCGGATACCACATTGTGAGAAAGGGTTAGGGCCGAGATTTCTTAATGCAGGATTTCTCTCGGGTTCGCGCGCAATCACAGGAAAAGGTTCGAGTCCATATTCCGTGTACACAAATTTGAAATTGCGAGTTTATTGGAAAACCAGCGGGAAACGGAATTCGATATTATATGCATCTTTGCCTCTCTCTGTTCCAGAATCGCGCATCCATTAATCGATATTCCATGGCCAGTTTTATCGAACTGTCCCTAGTAGATTAGAAACTTGACACACACACACGCACGCGCGCGCGCGCGCGCGATGGTGTAGGCACGACCGAAAAGGTGCTAACTTCTCGAAACTAATAACCGATGTGACAAGCAGATTTCCCATTTCCAATCGAAACCATTATTAAGCCATCTACTGTCCTCGCAGCACTTTGTCCGGATTGGTGGTTTCATCCCCTTCTTCCCTGCGCGTTCCTCGGGAGCTCAAGTCGGGATTTGGCCAGGCGCCAACGTATTCATTCCAGAAACTAGCCGACCGATCTAAGGGGCCAATTATTTAATCAATTCCACCCTCTTAGCGGCCCGGGATAGCGGAGATGGCCCATTCGAAACGTGGAACTGCCGACAAGGACGTCGACGTCTACGACGTCGGCGACGACAATTGAAATCGGTCCATCCTTGTCTCGTCCGGGAATATTCGGACCCGCTCGACCAGCGTTCGGACATGCTTCAAGGACGTCGTCGACGAGTTATAGAAACTCGAACGAAATCCATCCTTGGACAAAGATTACGATATCTCGATATATCAAACGCTATATAAATCCATATTGATCATTACCGGCTTCATTCCGTTTAGGGCTGACGAATGAAATGGCTAATGATGAGCGCGATTGCTGTTACTCAGGAGCCCCGATATATCATTTTTTTTGTTTAATTATTATTTTTTAAATAAATACAAATAGTAGATAATATTGCTAAGGACGTAAATTGTTTATTTTTCATTAGTGAGCTGAAAAAATACTCGTACATTCGAATCGTATCCTCTCTGCGTGCGTCGCAATTTCTGAATACTATTTTTGAGCTTAGAGCCCTCGAGATTTTAAATCCGCCATGGCGCAAATATAAATGTGCGCGCGGCTCTATAAGCCCGGGTGTTATGAATGAACTGACAAACAAGCTATCTCGCATGATGCATTCGCGGTATATTGGTCTATATTGATCGCGTATCATCATATCCGAAGCGCCACGAAGCAGGTTTAACGTCAATTAATTTGAAACTTCGGCACAGCAATTGCGAGAGAGCGAGAAAGAGGGATAGGATGGAGGATGGTACCTATATAGGATAGATGGGATTTCAGGAACTCGCGAAGATCTGAATATTGCCAATGAAATTAAGGGGAGCGAAGGAAATACGTGCCGCGTCGTATTTCCATATACCGCCGCGTCGTTACCCAGTTTCGTTGATAATGTTATAACTATATCGCAGCTGGATACGATCAATTTTCCTCTTATTAATTATTACTTGTGTCGCTAAACGACGATTAGTTAACTGCCTGTCGCTTAATTGGCAAAATGCAAACGAGGAAAGACGCAGTCGAGATCGGAGAGATGCGTTAATTAACTGCTCTGATCGACCATTTTATGCCATTGGTCCCACCCCCTCCCTTTGAAATGGCATATATTGTTGCAACTGTATTGTTGTTTCCACAAAGTAGGAAAACATTATATCGATTTTCGCGGGACACACGTCTAATCCACGATTTTATAGAAATTAAATAAAAATTTCATCTGTGGGATAATTCTGTCCGTGTAAGCGCGATACGGAGCGTTATTGTATTCATATCGTGATACTTTAGCCCCGTGGGACCACTGGGATTAGCGAGTAACCTAAACTACCGGAACTGCCGTGTAGTTTAAGAAGTATCGAACGCAATAGGCAAATTCGCCACGAGGCTCGCCGCGCGAATTTGCCTATCGCTCGCCAACGTTGTACATCATCAGCCCCCGTGAGAAACCGATACAAACTACACGCCCGAGATCATAATGCCGGTCGTTAAAATTGATCGCGCGGCAGCCGGTGACATTGCCGAATTAATTCAGGTAGCTCGTCGAGCTTTTGAGATCCCGGCAGCCCGAACCCTTTGCGTTACGCAGCATCGTTCTTCGTTTCTTCCGAATCGCCGGATGCGATTTGAATTCTAGTAGGGGTATCAAACGTTGAAGGGCTAACTGGGGTTTCGTAACGGCGAAAATTGAACGAAACGATTCATTTTACGTTGGCGGCACGAACTGTTCGCGCACGTCGCGTATAATATCGCAATAAGCCGCGATTTAGCGAGTGTCGGGTGTCTGATGCGCCCATAAAATTCCTCCCCTTTCGCCGTTCATATTGAGTTTCGCCGGCACGAGCGACGGCAACGTCTTGCTTCCATTAAGATAGATATCCCTCGTCGCCGAAGCGGTGCCGTAGGAATTCGACGGCGTGAATGCGCGGGTCTGATAGCAGCCCGGAATGCCGATGAAGAAGAACCCGCGCGGAATGAGTGATAATAAAAATCCATACATGCACGCACACACAACACACGCGCGCACCTGTCAATCCGCGACGGAATGCCACCGTCGGTGATGTCAGAATTCGCGGAATCCCCCGATACGCGGACGCGAAACTTTAATGACCGATCGTCGAATTCTGTCTCGTCGCCGCCGACCTAGGTAGCCACGCGTCATTTTTTTTTTTCACGCCGGAGAGGATTATTCGCGTCCTCTCGAAACGCCCTTCCTGCCCCTCGCAACGTCTGGTAGCTCGCTTTTACACGCTTTACGATCGGCTCGCATGATCTCGGACGAAAATACGATACGCGCGGACGCGAGACTTTAATGACCGATCGTCGAATTCTCGTCTACGCGGATCTAGTCACGCGTTATTTTTTTTTTCACGCTGGAGAGACGATCGTGCGCGTCCTCTCGAAACGTCCTTCCTACCCCTCGCGACGGGTGCTCGCTTTTGCGCGCGCGGACCGGCTCGCATGATCCCTCGGACTCGCACGAAAATACGATCGAGCCGGCGGTACACACGTGATCGCGATACGTATCTCGGCGCCATGGCCGCGGCCGCCGTAAATAGGTCAGTTATATACGGATCGTCGAGCCACGATGCCGACAGGGCATCGTACTCGATTCACGGTAATGGCGAACCTATTTAAATATATATCGAATTGAACGCGCGCGAGCGCGTCTCTTTCTTTCGGCTCCGTTTTTTTCCCTTCCTCCTGCGTCTATATATATTTTTTTTTTCGAACGACCCAGTTTCTCCTGCACGTTGGGAGGCATATTTACGCGCGATTATTGGAACGGACAATCTTCACTTACAATCGGTGCGGCTATCAGATAAACGTGCTGCAAAGTAAACACTACGAAAGCATAAAACGAGTTAAAACTGTTGTTTGCAAAAACCAAATGTTTGCTCCGAGCCAATTCGATATTTTTCTGACGGATGGAATTGCCTGAACGGCACGGAAACGCCTTTATCATCGGGGGGGCCCGATGAGACGGCGGCGCGCACACCAATTCGCGATAACGAGATGCATGAGTTGAGTTATAGATTCACATTATGCCGGCCCCGCATGGATTTCCTCTGCCAACGGCGTGACGTATCGCGCTCGCAAGTTACCGTTGCACGGCAACTTCGTCATAACGCCGTGGGCTGACGTTAATTTAACGTTAGCCCGCGGTAGGGGAACTAATTATAAAATGCATTTATACACACTCGAGCGTTTTCGAATTCTCGCTCGATAAATTTCGCTGTTTGCTCGGCTCGACAACCGAGATCCTCGAGATGTTGCGTGCGCGCGTCCTGAAACGAAAGGCGGAGGGGAGGGATTGAAAAATTCCGAAACATGTAAAATATTTCTCATAAATTAGCTCGGCCGCGCTCCCCTCTCGCCGGGACGCGACGTCTCAAAGAGCTCGATGGTGGAGCAACCAGCGGAATTCACCGAACGAGAATTCGAAAGCGGTCGAGTATATTACATACGAGTTAATTCCCGTCGGATTAACAAACGTAACATCCGTGCGAATCTGCGAATCGAAAGAAACCGTACCGAATTAAAAAAAAAAGGAACCACTTGGGCGAGATAAAGGGGGAGAAAAAAAACGATACCCGGGTGCTCATCAGCTAGAGTCGCTTTGGTGCTCCCGATTCCCATCGTAAAAACCTTGCCGGCTCCCATAGCGACGGCGGGGCAATTTTCGTGTCTCGCATCCCGTGCCCGCCCGTACGAGCGTGTAAGGCCCGTGACACGTAACTTTTTATGACCGAGAAAATAATCTCGCGCAATACGGTTATGGGTGCCCGTCGCCGATACACTGACGTTACTCGAGCGCATAATTCCGCCCGCCCCTTCGCGCAAACTTATTTACGTCTCGCGAATATAAAACGGAGCGTAATGACTCCTTATCGGGAACGAGTCGTCGTTGTCGACGACGTCGACGTTGCCTCGATTATTAAGAGCGGCGAATTTAACGAGTGCCGTTAAAGCGAACGCGTAAAATCGCGGGGGGGGGGGGAGTACGCGCGAACGCGTAACTTGCCGCCTACTGTCGTGACTGTCACGAATAATCTGATCGATGAATCCTGCGAGTGACATTGTCACTCGTAGAAGGAGAGAACGGGGCTTTTTCCAAGACCACTGCAACACCGGTGTGCAGAGTTTGGCGGTGGTGAAACTGGACTGAAACATACATAACATCCGTGGCAATGGGGTGATCCCCTGGAAACCACAGCGTGCGATCTCCCGCCAAAAGCGCACCAAGACTAAATACTCTCTTCGACGTCGATGGGGGAGGGGGAGGAGGCGATTGGGCCACCGTATTCCCACGGAGGTGAATTCGGTGGCGTCCCGGCCGGAGCGAAGGGCGCGAAAGGGCACAGCGGTACCACGCCCGCGTTATTATACAGCAAGTTAACGACGCGAGATTGTTTCTCAAAGTTAATTTACATCCACCCGGTCTAAGAGAAGAGGCAGCGCGCCGATACCTCCGCGCGCGCAATGTCGCCAAATTAATATTCCGTTCTATTCGTGGGAGATCTCTTCGACGATGAGAGACGACGGCGACGTATGCTCGCGCCGAGAGCTCCGCAAACAAGACGGAATAACAGTGGTTTGGTTGACGTGTGCGCGCCCGAAATGGCGACGTCGCGATTGCGTATCTCGGGACGCATCCCGCCTGTTTACCACGAGGAGCTTCACGCACGAAGGAGCGCGCGCGCTCGCGTTTATCACGAAAAGTGTTGCCGTTGAACGAATTACACGCGTCTTGGAAATTACCGACGTGCGACGGCGGCGCGTCTGGCTGACTGAAAAACAGATCAATTTTGCAATAGACAATGGCACAGGCAAACAAACACGATTAATAATTAATCTGGAAGGATATAAATGTGTCACTAATATTGCCTTAGAGTACTTTTAATATTACGGTTACTATAATATTAACCTGTTTAAAATTAGACGAAATATAAAATTATGTTTTGAAGTAAAAAGTGAAGATTAGTAAGTAAGATGGCATTATACGGTGTAAATTTAATTCGTCGGTTTTTAGAAATCGCTGTCAGGCCTTCGTTAGCTATTTTAGACGGTTTATAATTGCATACTCGGCATAATTTGGGTACAATTGTAAAAGATAGATGGAGGACTAATATTATTAGCTAAGGAATAATGATAGACCGCGCGCGGTTTTCCTTTTGTATAATTTTGGCAGGGGCTATAATTTCCCCGCTTTAATTCCTCGCAGCGCGGATACTTTGAATTTTAAAGCGCGCCCATTGGCGATTCATTTATTCGCGCGAACACGAGGTAACGACCTTACAAGAATGAATACTAAACCGTTGAACGTAAAAATATATCGCGATCGCCGTTGACGGCGACGGTTATATTCCGCGAATTGGGAACGCATGCGAAACATATCTCGCGCTTTCACGCTTTTCCGAGAGCTTTCACGACAGCCGCCGACCGACCCGCTCGCAAACCACCGCGAACCAGCTCGCCCTTTTCTCTCTCTCTCTCTCCCTCCCTTCTCTCTCTCTTCCTTTCTCTCTCTTCTTCACCCCTCGCCCTACCGACTCCTTTTCGTGCCTCCCCGAGAGTTCGTGCAATGCCCCGCCGCTTTCACACACGCGAATGCTCCAAGTCGAAGGAGATCGACACGGCTCTCCTAGAGAGCGCGACTGTATTATCGAGAGATGCAAGTCGCGTGTCGATGGCATGCCTTCGTGGCTCCGAAGTCGGCGATGAAATTCGAGAGGGATATCGAAAGCTCGCGCGTATATTCCTCGCTCTGGTTAGGCCCGAATACACGAAGACACTTAAAGATTTAAGGGAAGTGACCGATGAGAGTCGTTAACGTGTGCAGCCATTTTGGAACTTGAACAATACTGAAAATTTCGATTGGTTGGAATTCTCGAGTCTTATTGCGTGAGTTCTTTCGTGCGTTTCCAGCTTTATCGAGCTCGATCAGATACGCGTTCCTTGCGACGGTAAACACGAGGCGCACGGTGGAAGGGGAGGGGGAGGGGGCAGTTACACTTAACCAGCCCGATATCATTTATCGCATTTATATGAATTCAGGCGCGTGCTCTCGCGGAAACCGATCAGTACGCGAACGCGATTACGCGATCAATTCCCGCCGCACGGCCGTCTAATGGACGGATATAATTAGATTAGGTAAAACTGCGTTAAAGCTCGGCGGGTTGGTACAGCGAAATATCGACGACGAGAGAAACGAGATGTGACTCATGGTGTTCGTGTGCTCGCGCGTGACGGGCCACGTGGACGCCCGCGGGCCCCGCGAGGCGTCGCCGGGGACGTTACGCACGACTCGAGACTCAACGAGCTTCTTTCAGGAAACATCAGCGACTCGCACTACATCACGTACATGACAAGTAAGTACAAACAATCGCTCGTAACCGAGGGGGGCGGCGAGCGCCGGGGGACGCCCGATGTTATCCGCCCGGCTAACATCTAGGGCGCCGCTCGCGCTCGCGCGCCACGTACCTGCACCGCGTACCGTAGACCGGCGTGGAACGAATGCGGGACCCTGTAGTACGCGGCTCGTTGGGCAAAAATACACTCCCCCGTGCACGATAGGGAGGGGAGGGGGAACGAGGTCAGAAGAAGTGGACCTCGCGCACGTAACATCGATCAGACTCCAGGGGGGGGAGGGGGGGGATCGGGCGTTTCGTGACACGCGCGGGCAAATCGGCCTCCGGCCTCTCGCGGACCGGTCAATTTCGCACTCCGGGGTTAAGGGAGGAGCCGCGGGCTCCGGTATCTAAATTTCAAATCCGCTAATGTGTATTTTTGCCCCGGTCCCGCGGCCGTGCCCGCGCTCGTTCCTCGTCTATCGCGGCCTCTGTCTGTTTACCTCTACGTCCCTCCGATCCTCCGTTATCGGCCCCGGCTTTCTCCGGACGCTTTGAATTTCAAATTCGGCCGCGACCACCGTGTCGCGGCCGTCGCGGCAACAACAACCGACTTTCGAGTGTTTCCACCCGCTTATGCGCTGTCATTTGTTTCCGTCGTCCGACCCACCCCATCTCCTCCCGCACGGTTATGCGTAACAGACACCCCGCGATCTACGGCGCGCGGTATCTCCGGTTACCTCGCACTTTTATTTATGGCGCCACCCGGTATGTATCAGAATTGATTCTGTGATTTATTTCGCGGCTGATAGCGACGCGGGTCCTCTCCGCCGCCGCCGGCCTGCGCGAGGAGGCGAATTTCGAGGCTGCTGCGCGCCTCCGTCACCCTCCGCCTCGCGCGTCGCGTGCGACGCGACAATTAACGTTATAATTTTCTCACGTCTACCTCGCGAGGGGTCTATTCGTTCGCTCTCGTTCTCGCGCCACGCTCCGGGGGAAGCGGTGGAGGGGAGAGGGGGCAGTCGCGGCGTAATCGTCGCCGATTGGAGTATGCGCGCACGCATAACGCGAAGCGAGAGCGAGATACCGTCTTTTCCGGAGGGAGAGGGGGAAAAATAACACACTCGAGCATTACGCTAATGCGCGCCGCTTTAACGGCAATGTAACTCCGACGTTATCGTCGACTAATCTTCTGCTGGCAATGTCTTTTAACGGTTCTTGCCGGTCTTCTTAATGCACGGGACTTTGCACCTAATTGCACGCTACGGCCCGACGATCGCGAAAGTTCCTCCGCGCGTTGCTCGCGCGAGCAACGGCGGCAGCAAGAAAGTCCCACCCTTCCCCTCCCCTCCCTCCCCGGGGTTGGAAAGGGGACGAGAAGGCGGCACGACCCCCCCTTGGCTAATTGAAGCGCAATTAACCGCGTTAAAACGCCAAGTGCTGATTAGGGCGCTACGTCTACGTCGCAGGGCGACCTACTAATCTATGCGCATACGTGACGGCGGCGGTTCTTGCGTAAATTGAAAGTCGTCCTTGCCCTCTCATCGCTCGGCAAGAGCGCACTCGACCGCTGAAATTCGCCGAGGTATTACCCCTTCATCCTCCTCGACCCTCGGCGCCGTTAAGTGCACCGTCTATGAGTTTCTAAACGACGATTGGGTTAAAGAAACGGGAACTGTTTATACGGCGATGAAAATCGAGTTATTTCGCGTAGAAGCGAGGCCCTCCCAGTAAATGGCGCAATCGGTAATCTCAGATTAGAATTAATGCTTGTTACCCTTTTATTGTATTCTCTTAAATAAATAGCGCGCGCGGTAAAGTTCCAATTAAAACACGAAAGAGAGAGAGAGAGAGTACAGCTTGTACGTACGTAATGAGGGAAAGATTTAATAACAGCTGCGTAACTTAATAATTATTTGTAAATTTTTCCTACGTTGTACAAATCCATAGCCCTGAAGCTCAATCATTAAATTATTTTATATGCAGTATGTTAAATATTTGAGAGTTACGCGTGCAAATGTTATTTTTTGTAGTTTAATTAATAGATTGGCGTTTCGGAATTAACGCTACAATTGTGCGTTCTCAGCCCAAGCTATTCGCAAACATTAAAGGGAGCGATGGTAACGAATCGTCGGGATTGCATTTTTACTCTAAAAGTCAATCGGTGGATTATCGCTGGAAACAGTGAGTAGCCACTAATTTCCAGTGTATACCACTGAAAGTCGCTGTGCTATACTTATATTTGTAAATCAGTGACTACTCTGGGGAAAAAAAAAGACAGCAACCCATTTTGGAGCCCACAATTAGTAATCGAATTATTTGGATTGTTCGTAACACTCTGGGAAAATTTTTGACCATTTTTTTGTAGTTAAGCAACTTAACATTTCAGTTAGTGCCTCTTAAGTGAAAATTATCTTTCCGTTACTGAATATCGACAGAACTAATTGAGAGAATTGATTAGTATTACTTAAAAATCTTGGATATAGATAGAATAGCTAATTGCGATTTTTAGTTACGCGGGGTAAAATTCGTAAAAGATTAGAGTTGCGAAGAATCCAAATAATTCGATTACTAATTGTGGGCCCCAAAATGGGTTGCTATCTTTTTTCCCCAGAGTATTCAATGTTTCCAGCGATAATCCGCCGATTGACTTGTAGAGAGTAAAAATTCAGTCCCGACGATTCGTTGCAATCGCTCCCTTTAATGTTTGCGAATAACTTGAGCTGGGAACGCACGATGGTATCGTTAATTCTGAAACGCCAATTTATTAATTAAACTACAAAAACTAACATTTGCACGCGTGAAAATCCACCGATTGACTTTTAGAGAGCGTAGTTCGCGAATGAAACGTGAGCGAGCGACGCGGACAAAGTCTCCGGGTTTCAGACCAGGGTGTATAGCTGGCACGTTACGAAGGAATACGCGCGGCGTTGTTTCGGGATTAGATAATTCAAGAAAGACCTCGAAGGCGCGCGCGGCGGGGCCTCGTGAATATTCACAAGTTCGCCGAATTGCGGGGACTCTCCCACTGGGACTTCGATTGTTCTCCTCGGTTCTCGCCGCAAGAAGCTCCGCCGCCGCCGTCGTCGTCGTCGTCAAGACACTCGGAGAAACGCGAGTGCGGCTAAGAAACGCTAATTGCGCCGAAGACGCCGCCGGGACGCCGCCGCGAGAGAACAGCCGTAGAGACGCCGTTCGCTATCGCCGCGACTTTACAACGAGCCGAGGGCGACGGTGGATGATCGCGTTTGGTTGGTCGGATTCGCCGGCTGGTAGAATCCGGCGCGGCTTGCGCGCCGCGGGGAGGGTGCACCTACCTACTTATTTAGAATATTGCCGGCATACATCTGCATAAATTCAGCGCAGGCCCTTCGACATTCGCGCCGCGCCAACCCACCGCCCACCCGGACTTGCCCCGCGGAGACGCTCTTAGGCGAGGGAGAGGGAGCGGTCGTTCGACACGGGGGTTGTCCCGCCCTCCCGTCGTTCCGCAGCCGCCATCAGCATCATACCGCTCGTAAAGAAATCCCTCGTGACGCCGCCTGAAAGCTTCCCCGGAGGGCGCGAGCGCGAGAGGGTGGAAAAAAAATTTGAGGCGCGTCGCGCGTTATAAAAATATCGTCGACGCGCGCGAACGGGGGAGATTAAAGTATCCCGGCGAACGCGCGTTCGATAACCGATGATCCATCCCCCGGCGAACGCGCGCTCGCCGTAGATAGCTGGCGCACAAGTGGAAAAAGAGAAACGCCGCGAGGCCGCGGGGCGGGATGAGAGGGGGCGGTAATATTCTCTTGACGGTAATATCTATATTACACGAACCGAGGGTGGGTGAGGGAGCGAGAACGCGAGAAGTGCACCCCACGTATATGCACGCGGGAATTACCGCGGGTCTCGATGGGAAACGTGGATGCGCGCGCGCGCCGCAGGGGCCCCGTATACATATTCAAATTGAATTATACGCGCTACCAGACGCGTTGATTCGAAATCATTCGACGGCTTGGTATCTCGAAAACAAGCCAGTATCGCCCGCCCCCCCCCCCACCCCTTCTGCCCCCTCACCTCGTGCCCGTGCGAGCTTCCGCCGAACGGGACTGTCGTTCTCCAGCCTGACTAATGGAAATTCTCCGCGAGAAGTTGGTTAAACGCATTCACTTTGCATACGTATCGAAGCGGCGCGGTTGTTGTGCTATCCCGTGCGACTTCCCGTGCTCCGCGCGTGCAAAAGTGACGCATCGTTGCACCCATCGAGGAATTTGGCGATCGCGATCCGCAGTCCCGGCGTGTTTCACCGATCCCCTCGTCGGATCCGGCTCGGTCAGCGACGAAAATGTAATTATTTCGCGTACCACAGGAATCAAAGCTTCTCGAATTCGGGTTTTCGTTTGATAGAACGTTTCCGCGGGATCCGGAAACAGAGACGGGGAGAAAGGGAGGAGGGGCAGGTAGGCGGAGGTGAAGAAAGTACGATATTAAGAAAAATTTGAAATGGAACGCCACGGCGAACAATGATTCGCATTGTCGGCGATAACATCTCGGGTGCGGAAAGAGCTTCGTCGAGACGAGTCAGGCGCGAGTGCTCGCGGGTTGCATTCACTTCTCCCCCGGCGAAAGGGACGAGTGAATAAATTAAGGAGGCGCCAGGCGCGGGAAGAGTAACGAATCTTCCGCCGTGTCTCCTCGTGTCGCCGTAGAAATTATTCTTTCCTCCCTGCCGTTGCGCGGCGCGCGTCTCTCCGGCACCGTTGTTTATCTCATTAAAGGAACGCGGAAAACGGATAATCCCCCGGTTGACAAATCGCGCCCGGCGTCGACGGAGTCGGTTCCCCGTCCGCTCCTTTCAGCGGCGTAACTTTATCGCGGAGGAAAGAACGAACGAGGTGGTGGTAGCGGAAGTGCCGAGCGGAAAGGGGTTTTAGAGTGCCGGCGACGTTAGGCGATGGATAGGGAGGTAACCGGGCCCGGCGTTACTGGCGGATATCAAGCTCCGCCGTAATGGACGCTTTAATTCCAAAGGAGAATAAATTGCAATTTTTCCGACCGTGCGACGTCAGTCGTGGAACCGCGAGAACGAACGCGCGCCCTCCCCCTCCCCCTCCCGCCCCTCGTTAGCGCAGTCAAAGAAAAATAACGCGATTCAATTGAATAACACGCTGCGTTATATTAAAATCCTGAAACGATCGGAATCAACGAGATGATGTTTAAGGGGATGCTGGAGTGATTCTGCACTTTTGGTACCTTTTGCTCCTAGAACTGTCAGTTCGGGAAACTATTTGTGTAATATACAAATTGCGTGGCTTTTGTGTACGGACCGATAGTGTCCCACTATTCAGATTAAGTGAAAGAACAGCATGGGATCATTGAAATTAAGTTTAGGAGCTTAACAAGAAGTCTATTCACTCGAATAAGTTGTAGGTTAGGTAACCTTCTTGTTAAGCTCGTAAACTTAATTTCATTGATACCATGCTGTTCTTTGACTTAATCTGAATAGTGGAACACTGTCGGTTCGTACACAAAAGCCACATAATTAGTATATTACACAAATGTTTTCGCGAATTGACAGTTCTAGAAGCAAAAGGTGCCAAAAGTTGCAGAATCACCCCAGCATCCCCTTAACGACTGGTCAAGAGTGGAGAACGCGTGGCGTCGCGTCTTTCGCGCGGAAGAGACGCGATCTCGTATGTGTGTCGATTCAGCTACGAGAAATATTGAAAAGCTACATTGAAATATCTTTGTCGAATTTGACGAAGATTCGGATATCTAGCGCATGTATTTTAACGATCAGAGTGTTTCGGCGAAAATAACCTCGAATATCGTACAATGAGAATAAACGAGATTATTCAGAATAGATGAGTATTCTTAGTTCGATCCAATTCCCGGAATGTAGGTAATCGTGTGCGATATAAAATAAATTGCCGCTCCTATTATTGAAATTAATACCCACCTCCGAACGACAGTTCAGGGCGAATCGCGACTCTTTTTCGCCTGCATGTTCAGTTTTCGTGAAAATGTGTCTCGAAAATGTCAATTTGCACAAGTACCGTGTGCATTTGTCTAAAAATATTGTACGAGTGAAAAAGAACGAATGTCAAGCGTAGGAAAAAAAAGAAAGTCATGTCGACGTTATATTCTCGTTCTCTTTCGTATAAATTTCAATTTAATTACATTTGTTTCGTTCAATGTTTGCTCAAATGAGCGTATACGTTTTCTCGTGTTACGTCGATGCAGCCCGCGCGCCGCGCCGGTGAAATTTTCATTATTTTAACCCGGCCAGATTCCAGTCGGCGTTGTTAACACATCATATTCGAGCAGTGAGACACAAGTTCACCCTTACGCCGCGCGCACGGCTCACCTATCTCGGCCAAGTTTGAAATGTGTATCAGTACGCAGAAGAGCGTGGATGAAAACCCATTTAAATTAAATTAATATTTACCATACGGTCGAACGCGAAAGAGATCGTGCGCACGGGGTCTGGACGGAGCGCGCCCTGGGATTTTGATGCTAAAATGCGAATAAATTCCGCGCAATTATCTATGATAAACCCGCGTTGTACTCGCGCACGTGTGTTCGCCTGTCGAACGCATTAGAGGCCCTGTAATCAGAGACCGGCCATAAGAGTTCGTCAAATTCCTGCGAGTGAGAGAGAACCGATCGTAGAGTCGTAGAAGAGTGAGATGGCCTATGTTTCTCTCTCACTCGCGGGAATTCGACGAACTCTTACGGCCAGTCTCTGATTACAGGGTCTCTAGAACGCATTGTTGTCCCGCGCCCTCTTCTCTCCCTACCAGCGTCTCACATTTGCAGCCACCTTTCGCCCCCGCGGACGTTACGGTTTAATGCGAGCTCATTGCATATTACATATATACACACACATGTATATATATGTTTGCATAAATGGCCGCGTTCACAATCAATGGTTGGCGAGTGGAAGCGAGATGACATCGGCGCGACGACTCTGTAGCTGCATCGGAAATTGCACACACGGTGTATCGACCCGGCGAACACGGACGGCACGAAATTTCGAGCGAGCCGGCGCGGAGGTCCGTCCTCTTTCGAATTCGGCCGTGGTACCGGCGAGCCCGAAATGACTCCCGATCCGTAATTACCGCCCCCGCTTCGTTTCCATAAATGAGCCCCGCGTACGGCGCGCTCGCCCTCGCCCTCGCTCACGTTCGCGTGTTATTTAGAGGCTGGGCGTACATCAGAATCCGTTTAAACGCATCCCGTATTTGTTTCGCGATTCGCCCACCAAAACTCGCCCTCGACAGCCCGCGGGGAGCGTGTTAATGTAATTGCCGCGTATTTTCAGTAATATTCCTACAGCGGCCGCGCGTTTTCCGATGCGCGCGGGTCTTCGTTGAAAATCACGGCTTTAATACGGCTGTATTTTGATATTAATTAGCGATAGTACCGCTCGCACGGGCACGCCTTTCAGGGATTAACCACGTGACGAAATTGATTGAAGCGTTACGGTATCAACGCGGCCGCGCGACGGCCGCCACTCTCCCCCATATTTTTGCCGATCGCTAATTCTATTATTGTACGAATATATTTGTCGCTACCGGCGGCTCTTGAGAAACTTCCTTTTCATTTTTTTTATATATTATTTTGCGCAATGTCACGAAGCATCGTTCGCGCGTGCGTTCGCCAGCCTCGAATCGATTTTATAATACGTTCGGTAGTCAGTAACGCGTAATGTTATTCAAATCGCATGCAGATTGCTCCGTTATCGGCTACTTTTTCAATTACGACGTGGCGGGCTATAAAATGTAATGCCGACACCGGGAGCGAAACTTTTTCTCCAAGTTATCTGAGCCCGTGCCGAATAGCTATAAACTTTAAGTATGAGATATTGCCGTCGCGCATTTTATACGGATTCGCGATCGATTCGCGCGAAAGGTCGCGATCGCCGGCGTCGCGCAAGGGGTAAGGTAGAATCCATCTGGAACGCCCGGGCGAATGCGTCCAATACCGACGACTTACGTCGCGAAATGTCTCACGACCCGGTCGCCAGCGTCCCCGATTGCGCTGGACTCTGACCTTTTCGCAAATGGCTTTATCGCGGGACGAGAAACGCTTCCCCGTGTGTTGCACACGAGAATTACGCGCGGATAACTTTGCGTGGATACGCGCGAGGATCGTCCTGAAAGTCTTTGTCCTGTGTTACTATTTTCATTTCCACCGGAGCGTCTCTCCTCCCTCACTTTCACTCCTCGTTTCTCTCATTCTCTCTCTCTCTTTAAAAGTGGTCCGACATTCATTTCGCGGGATGCAACGACGGCATGCCTCGCTTTTCGCAATCTAATTTTCACCGGCGTTTAATCTTTGTGTACACTCGCCGGCTCGCGTGCAACCCGGCAGCGCGCGAGTCTCTCAGGAAAGAGCAGCGAGCGGCGGGCACGTGCAAGCTTTTCCAATATTTTTCGAGCCGAGCTATTACTCCCGCCTTGACAACGCGCCCCTACACCTCTCGCGTGTTTTTCCCTTATCGTTTCAGTCAAAATCACATTCATCGGCCTCTCGTGCGATTTTTTTTTATCTTCTCACCGAAAATGATTTATTCGCGAAGAGAGGATAGCGGGAATGGGGAATTTCGGATAAATAAATGTCAGCGGCTAAAGTAAATTAACCCTCAAATATTCGACGCATTTTCGGGCACGCGCTCTAATTCGTTACATCAAAAATATCGCTAAATTAAATCTTCGCCACAATTGGCTTGGAATTCATAAAGATTATATTCCGTTATATTTGCGACATATATTTCCAGCCAACGGTCAGGTACGATAAATCAATTATTGGAATATAATAGGTTAATAGCGCATGCGTCAGATACGTTTACGATTGCGGCCGATGAATGCGTGCACATTTACCAGCTTAATTTCGATCGTTCCAAATTAACAGATATTAGTTTGCCGTTAATGATTTGCAAACCCTTTAAAGTCGCGTAGAAAGTAATATCTTGCCCGTGCACAATAGAAGAACGACTTAGATATTATATATTCAGGATTTCACGGAGGAGAGAGGGGAAAAATGGTTAGAAAAATTGTCTTGGGTTATTGCGCGGGCCGGGCTACTCCGGCGTCTACGGTCGAAAAACGAAGCAAAATGAACACAGCGGCTAAATTACGCAGACAATTAAATGAAACAAATTGCACATTGGCACTGTTATATCCCCCGCGAGCTTTATCTGTATTGCATTTTGAATTGCTGACCAGCCGGATCGAATCGATAGTACCAGACGCAGTGGGGGGGATGGTCCTCCTTCGCGAACGACCTCTTTCCTATTTTTGTTCTATCCCTCTGTTTCCCCGTTCATCCACTTTTAATGGAATCGGGCAAACGGTCACTTTTAGCGGCGGAAGATCGAAAACTGCTGCAGTCGGGAGATAGACTCGGTATTTGCTGTGTCGGAATTTAACTGGCACTCGCTCCTCCGTATACAGCGGAACTTTTGAAGATTCTGATCGCACGGAAACGCCATTCCGCGAATGGTGTCGCAAACCCTTTCCCCGATTGTGTATAATTTGCATTTCATTTACGTCGCGTCGATACCAACGCCGCGCTGCAAATGTCTCTTCAAACAAACTGTTACTCTCAGGGAAGTCCAGTATTTGGGAAGCTACTTGTTGTACCGTTCTATCTCAATTTATTGAAATTCTATTCTATAATAGCAATCGTATTAGCCACGCGCATTGCGATAAAGGCACCGCACATTTCCGGAACGTGTCTGCGAACGTTACGCCGCGAGTTCACGAGATAAAATCGCAGCAAATTGTATAAAAAGCATCGCCGCACACGTACACGTAGCTACGCACGCACACGTACGCGAGGGCGGTAAGTCGTAGCCTTGTTGTACATGCGTATACGTGTCCTATGTGTACACAGCGACCGTGGTCGACTAATGGACCTGTTACGAGCAATTCCGGTAGAACGACAATTGCGCGCGGAGGTACAATACGTTCGGATAAGAGTAATTTCGAATGCAAAATTCGATCAAAAATTACCCGTGCTTCGTCGGCGGAATAATATTTAGCTTAAATTACGTTCCGACCGTAGCGCGCGTGTGTGCGCGTACGTGCGTCAAGTGTCCACTACCTGCGTTCGTAGATTAGAATGGTCGTATCTGTCAGCTGTAGAATCGTCGAGCCTCCTGTACATATGCATTTTTGCAAGTTTAACTTTTCACGGCGAAAACGACGAGCTCGCGCTCATTATTCCCGCTGCATTTTTGTTCCCGTTCCTTCCGTAAAAAGGGCCGCTTTTATCTATACGGTTATCTCGCACCCTTTCCCCCTCGCCGCGATTTCTTCCCCGTTGGCGAGATTAAGTGGCTGTTAATAAAATTCAACGCAACACGTTCGACTTATCTCCGTTCTTTCCCGAGTCGAAATTTTGGTGCTATTTTGACACTTTTAAGGATAATTTACACCTACTTAGCTGACCTATACACCTACATAGACCAGCAATAACCTAATTTGATGACATTATATTTTTTACTCCTCCCTTGAATCTTTAATTCTAAAAAGTTACTTTAGCTCCTACTCAAAAGGACCTACTTTAATGCTAAATTGGCAAAAGTAGAAATTTCGACACTATCAGTTTTAAGGTAGGAGTAAATTTTGTACTTGCAGTTCGACCTCTCTTAGGTCCTACTATATAATAGAATTAAAGGTTCAATACAGGGTCAAAATTTCAACTCGGGTTCTTTCACTTGTATTAATTTCTGTCCGTGTGTTTGTTTTTTCGTAATTGTACAACAGTCTCCTACAATACAAGAGTTAAATTTTACAAAAGCTTGCATTTTATAGAAATAAAAGGCTACTTAAATGCCCGTAACATTCGAAGAGTGTTTCTCGTACACTGCGAGATGCCGCGTCAACGTTTACCGCGATAAACCGCGTATTATTTTTCGATACATTCTTCTTTTTATGTCCGATAAAGTGTGTCACTTGATGATACGATGGGCAGTCGCCGTTTTAAAAATGCTGCAATAAAATCTCGCATGAGCCACGGGGATCGCGAACTCTCCCGGAACGATTGCACTTCGGATTAAAAAGTTTTTTACTGCGTGTGATGTACTCCGACGTCGTAAAAGTATGTCTAATGACCCAGAAAAAGGAGACGCCGATGCCGCGCCGCGGCAAGTAGTATAAGTCGAGTTTATCGTGTACCGGGGGTGCACCCGTAAACGTCGGGCAGATATTTTTCGGTCGTGAAACGATCGCATAAACGTCGGCATTAACTCGACTGCGCCAAGATAAACATTCTTTTAACACCCTTCGCGATGGAAAGTCGCATTTTATTATTATCCATTAGTCTCGTTACGGATAGTCGTTTCGCTAAGCCGAGCAGATCAGGGATCGATGTTGGCGCAACGTTCGACTGTAAAGCTTATTCTACAATGGACGCAAGACGCTAAGCCGCAACGCAAGAAATTGACCAATCGCGGTCAAATATGGGAGGAATGTTCGACTGTCGTTGGCCGATTTCTTTGCGTCCGTCGTGGAATAAGCTTAAAACGGTAAGACGAGGGGGGAAACCGCTAAGGGCATTGTGGTGTACAGATTTGCGGCATTACTGGGCATTAGTTTGGGCATTAGATCTTGCTGGGGTATTATAAAGATAAAATAAGATAAAACAAGATAAAGTAATGCCCACTGGGCATTAGTGGACATTGGTGTACAAGATTTTGGTCAGCGGTTTCCCCTTCCCGATAAGATAAAAAGCCCGTACACATCTCGAGGCACGTCGTCATCACGCTGTCGATGGTCCAGCCTCTCGCAGGACGCTGCGCTTTTCACTCGAGCTCTCAACTCGCGGAAATAATGCTCATAAACGACGTGCCGATTTTCCCGACGTGAGATCGGCACGATCGAACAAAGTTTCGGGACCAATTTAATACGAACGGTAGTCGTTCCAGATATCGCATCTCTAGGTGTCGTCCCTTCTCTACGACGATTCTCCCTTTCCCCCTTCCCCTCCTCTTTCTCCGGAGGCCGCTCGACGTCGCAGCGGAGCGCGGCGTCGGTCTGACAAAGGAGCGCGTCACGTTCATCCATCTTGCACCGGCCGTCTCTTTATTCCCGAGGTTAAAAGCGTAGCAGCGGAGGCAGTTTGGACTTGCCGCCGCACTAAATCCACTAATTTCGGTCACCGACTTCTGGCCCGGTGCATTCGTGTAACCACCGCGCCGCGCCACGCCGCGCGATCGATGACGGGAGAGATACGCCGTTCTCGCCCGACGAGTATAAATTTCGCGAGCGCAATCAGATCGGACTTTTACGACGTTAATTCGTAGAAGGCTGCAAACGCCCGCTCGGAACCCGATACAATTATCGGGAACGTTATTCTCGGGATCTCGATTCTCTTTCGGGAAACCCCGCCGCCTCGCTCCGAAACTGGAGTGTTCCGCTTTTTGACCGATCTCCGGCCATTTTTGCATATCGAGAATTTTCTCGCAAGCTTCGCGCTTGACGCTGTCCGTCATTTCCTTCTGCATTTCAACTGAAATCTACGGGAGCCATTCGAAATGATGGAAAGTAGACTAATGACCCGAATTGCGAGAAGGAGACTAATTACCCAAGCAGAGCTGATGTAGAAAGAAAATATCTGCGTAACCGAGGACTGCAATTTTCCTTTGCAAATTAACGTTTTCCAACGCTGGCTGAGCGGGCGAGGGAGCGCAACCGTGAACTTTTTACTTAAATTTTAACACGAGAAACGAGAAACGTTAAAACGCGCAATTTTCATGAACGAAGGGTTCAGTTTTATATAACTTCCTGCTACTTTGCGATTCTTTATGAAACGACCACCTGATTTCCAGTGCAAATAACTGAAATAATCTTTATCTAGGTACAATTCCACGATTTTATCCTGCCTTTAGCGCTGTTAATTTCAACTACTATTAATATTTTTATTACACGCAAATTTAATAACTCTTTATTGTGTTCAAAATAAAATTGATGATTTAATAACGAAAACAGGCTGCAAGTGTTTGTAAGTGTTTCAAATTATTTTTTATCGTCAAACTAACCTTACGTAATGAAGGCAATATCATTGTGAGAAACTGTAAATAACATGTAGATGCAAAAGATATTTCTAAATTATTTTACAAAAATAGCATCTAGTTAAATAGATGTCAATTAAAGAGACACTCGCAGGCTCTTTGCATTCTCTAATCTGTCTCCCGGTTTTTTATCGACGCGGAAAAGAAAACTTATTTTTACGAAATGCGCGTTGAAGCAGACAAAGCCTCAAAATGCGCCTCAAATGGCAGGCCGGCCGCGCGATCATTACACTGAGATCCTATTGCGAGCTGAGTCTAATCAGAGAACCCCGCGTGATCTTTTTGTTCGCAGGTCCGCCGACGATCCTGGTGAAGCCACAATCGCAGCAGGTGAAGGCAGGCGGGATAGCGAGCTTCTACTGCACTGCGGAAGGAGCACCGTCGCCCCAGATACACTGGCGAAAGAACGGCAAAAGAATCTCACGTAAGTCCGTACACTTTCGCCAACCCTCTCCTTTCCGACCCGGCTTGCGTCTTCGAATCGTCGTCCACCGATCGAGAATGCCCGAGGGTGCGCTCTTCGGCGCTCGACCCGCGCGAAATCGGTAACTTCTCGTTTCGCGAGTACCAGACGTCACGGTGAGACCGAATGAAGAATTTATCGAAATTAAAAAGTCCTCCTGACCTGGATTTTCCTTTTCGTCTTTCTCCGTTTGTACATTTCGTCCTGCATCGCGCACATCTCGCTCCTTTTTGTAATCGGTCCTAACTATTCTTATATAGCGAATTCGGTTGTCAGGCTCCCCCCCGATCAATCAATCAGCGACGTTATAATATGTCCATAAATTGAATTACAATGACCAGGATAGTAATTCCTCGAAAATAGTTGCATACATTGACTACCAGCTACATCCATTTGTAATACAATAGCTTCCATAGAATGTGAAATCTGTTCCTGCAATATTCATGAATTTGCGGTTAATTCGCTTGACCTTTAGTAAACTACGAATGTATTTCCATAAACCGAGCGTTGTTTCAGAAAAAGCGTTTTAATTTAGCTTCTTTTCTGCGTCAGTCAAAACGCTATTTTATATATAACAGCGTTTCCTCCCAACAGAGAACTGCCAATATTGACAGAATGTTAAGCGCCAAACATAGATCTAGTGACGTAAATTAGTCGCACATATGTATTTGCGCGTTATCCGAGAACTAAGTGAACCACTTATCGCGAAACTCGGAAATGTCAATTTGAAGATCGAATCTCTAGCTCCGCGTGTATTACACTCTCATATATTCGGAAGGACCGGCAAATCCCGCGAGATGATCCCGATGACGCGCGATGGTTTCGCATAACATTCGGTCTGAATCCGCGGAATGTATGTGCCCGAACGATCGCCCCGGGTCGCCGACGACTCACTAATCCGACGAGGAACACCCGACGAGATAATGGCCAGCGACCGCTTGTAACATTCTGGACGCCAATTCGCGGTGAGCGCGGACGGACGGGGGAGACGATAACAGGGGACGGGCCCGCCCGCTCTCTCGAAATTTATACAGACGCGCGATCCAATTCCCATTCAATATTTCTCGGGCCGCGGAATTGGATACGAGAGACACACATACTCCCCTTTTATTAGATTCCGCAACGGCGCAATTTTCGATCTTATATCGCCCTTTGCCGCCGCCGATCATTTTCGCGCGCGCCCTCGATCGCGCCGGTATTTTTCCCCCTCGCCTTTTGTGACGGGCGTTTTTTTTCCTTTTTTTACGGCGCGGACGTCCGCCTCAATCTTCCGTCTTATGTCGACAGAATCCCAGTCCCGGTATGTGGTGCACCAGTATGAAAATGGTGCTTTACTGCGGATCGAACCTGTCAAGCCGTCGCGCGACAATACCAACTACGAGTGCCTAGCTGAGAACGGAGTCGGCGACGCTGTTTCAGCCGAGGCCACGCTCACCGGTTACGAAAGTAAGTGGGATTGCCATTGTTATCGTTCATTTTTCCGCCGGTAGACAAGCGAATCCCCCATTCTTCGGCAAGAGAAGCCTATTTCTCAAAGGGGGATTATTTTTTATACAATCAACGCTTCTGTACCTCTTAATTACCGTCTATTTCAAGACGGAAACGAAAGAAAGGGAGCCGTTAATTGGTCGCGTCTTCGACCGATTTTGTCTGCTTACACTCTAAAAATCGGTTCATTGTGTTTGAATTATAAACATTAAAACAGAAAAATGTTTGACTTATCAAACACAATTAGAAAAGCGCTTGAATTTAAAACACTTGCACATATAAGTGATTGACTTTCAAACTTTGCAGAACCTGATAAAATTGTGTTGCTAGAATCGAACACGAGTCAAATTGAACAGATATGTTCGTTTGATTTTCAAACGGGAACAAAATAAAACACAATTTGTGTACGACTATTAGAAATTCAAACAGATTTGCATTTCAAACACTTTCTAATTACACACTTATGAAACATACTTACAAACTTCTAATAAAAACTTTTTTAAGACTGAAAGACTTAAAAAATTTTGACAAACATATACCTACTGTTTTTTTTTTTGCAAAACGTAACTCAACGCTTGTTATAGCATTATTAAAAATAAAACATTTAATCTGCATAAAATTTCAGTTATTCAGAAAATCAAACACTTTTACGTGTGTAATATATCAAACACCAACTAAAACCAAACATTTATAAAATATTTGAAATTTTGCACACTAATAAACATTTTGAAAACGGCGACAATAAAAATATTTAAAATTTCAAACAGTTATTGTTTAGAGTGCATTTGTCTTACGCGTTTCCCGATTAAATAATGAATATCATTGGTTCTCGCGGGATTCAAATATGCCTCTTCTGTAATAATTTTATTTCAGGAGAGCTCAGCTACAAATTAAATTATTCTCCGCCATTGTCTCGCATCTCTATTTAAAAAATTCATTTAAATTTACCCTGCGTTCTTTTGCGATAAAAATCTGCTCGTACGTCCATTCAAAAGTCACAAAAAAATACGCAAACTATCGAAGAGCGTGTTAAGGCTCGGAATTAATTAAACTTTGCGTAAATGAAAATTTACGATTGAACGAAATAAGTACGTGGAGATAATCGGTTCCTTCACGTACGGTTCCAGCACGAGGTCACGAGTAGCGAACCAAAGTACACATCGCGTATCCTTGCGACTTATATACGTAAGCCGGGAAAAAGGGATATATCACTCAACCGCGCCGCGTAAAATTTTGCTTTTACGACAGCGCCGCATGAAAGAAAGAGAAGGGCCCTTATTCTGAAACTGCATGTCCCCGCATAATTTTCGTCGGCAGGCTCGTGCTCAAAAGGACTACGTTATACGATACGACGGAAAGTTCTAGTTTTATCCTTCCTGTGGTGGCGGGGTGTGTACCCGAGCACGCGGTTTGTGTTTTATAACAAAGTCACTTGCCTTGGGGACAGTTTTCCCCGGTACGATATCGCGTAATAACTATTAGCGCTATCGGGGACGTCGCTACGTTGTTTAATATTTAAAGGAAGCTTCCGGGACAGCTGCTACCGTTTGGTAATGTTCGAAGCTTTAAGCTTCCTGGCCCGTACCGCGGAGTTTGAGTGCGACGCGCGCGGATAACGGCTTCGGAACTGTTTACTGATTTAAACCTCGCTTAAACGCACTTCGAGTCGACGCGGACTACGTGTCATTCATTTGTGATTTATCAACGACGGTCTCGAGTGACGCACGATCACCTCTAATCCCCGAGATTAAAAAAAAAGTTCAAGTTCCCTTTGTCTCAACCACATGTTCGATACGCCGATGTTAGATACAGCGTTTCTCGGAACGTTGCTCGAGTGCCGCTAATTTCGTCGATACAGCGAGCGCAGCGAAGTAAATCTTTCTGAAATTAAACAGAAACTTTGCCCACGTTTTACCGGACTTCTTTCTGCCTCTATTTTCTCTATGCGGTATTTATACGGAAGAACGGTTGGCTTAATGGCGTCCGATTCGACGACCAGACGGCAAACGACGTAATGGGGAGGGTGGAAAAAACCACCGCGCCGCGAAACCCCACCGTTCCTGAGGGAGAATCTCTTGAACTTTCGCAAAACATTTTAATTGGCTTGGCCAGCTTTTTAATTCGATTCTAATTTCTCTTCGCGAATCCACGTTCGCTCGTGATTTCCGCGACGGGAGGCAGAAAACAACGACCGACCCGCATTTCTGTCCTTCCCGTGCGCTTTTGGGCTTTCTTCGTTCCGTACCCATCTTGTTTTCGTTGGTCGATGGCGCGCCGTGCACCGACCGATCCAATACGCCGCGTCAAGCATTTTTTTATCTCGATTGTCGGACATTTCCTGTCAATGCTGCTCTCATCCGGTGGCCGGTCCCCGGCAGTTCCTCGTAAATCACGGATATTCACTTGATTCTCTGAAACCTACGCCGCGATTTCAATTTATTTGTTATAAAGTTGATTCCGGCCAGATGAGCCTGCTCCCACGGGCGCAATAATAATGCGCGCGTGCGTGGACTACCGTGAAATCAGTACACGTCAAATTCAACGTCAGTTTTTGCCGTACCGTTTATTCGCATTCCTATTTTATTTGCGAATCATTAATGCGAGAGAGAGAGAGAGAGAGAGCGCACTTCCTGATAAATGAAAATAATTTCGTCGGCATCACAAAGCAAAATATTGTACATTCCATGTCGACTGCGCCACATCGTCGCCCCGAGCTTCTGCTCGCACTCCAAATAATTCAGCGAGCTTTTACTCCGACTGGCCGGCCGAGATATTTTTTAAGGCCGCACGAAAAAAAGCTTTGATGAAAGACAAAGTTAATTCCGTCTATGTATTCCGTTATTAAAGGCCAAATTGAGGCCCCGCGCAGGGAAAGAGGGCGACTGTCAAGAGAGCGCGTTTGCTAATTGCGCGCTAAATCGCGACGCATACCGCGAAAGCTCGCCACCTTTTTCTCCTCTCGCCTGATTAATCGCTGACTGTCAACAACGCACACGTGTGCATTTATGTTTGTATATTTTTTAAAACGTATCCTCGTTTATACGTCGCGAAATGACTGTCGAGGGAGGCGCCGCTTTTTTGCGCAGAGATCGCTTCTACACTTCGTGTAAAACTTTCACGAGCGATTATCCGATAGTTAATTTTTTTCTGCCGAGTCTCTCAATTACAGAAATGATTCAAGGGGACTACTTGATAAGTGACATTTTCGCGCACCATGTGCTTCGCTATTTACTGCCACACGTAAGCTCGTGTCGGCCATATCGACCCCCAACCGTACGTATACCGCGCAAACTTCGTTATCCAATCCATTGATACGATAAATACCTGCAAGCTCGCGGTAAAGCCTCATTCGGATAATGCGATTAATTGTTAGCCGAGGCATGTAATGATATAATGACGTAGCGATCGCGCGTGGTTATGCGATACGAGCATACAGAAAACAAAAACGCATAAACGATTGGTCAGATAATTGAAATATTGACCGAGCATCTGCAGTTTATTTGTTTTACTTATCGCATTTCCAAAATAAATTTGTTTATAATGATTAGGAGATATTGACATTACGTCGAAAGTGACAATTATTCTATAATTGCTATGCAGCATTACGTTACTCTCGCTAATGCAACAGTAGAGTTTACACGAAATCGAGTTGTCAGTCGTAGAAATATTTTTCCGTTAGATCTGCGACGGTTTTGTACAATAATAATAATACAATTTTCAATAATTGCGTCGCGCCTTCGTGCCCGTGTCGCGAGACTCGAACACTTGTAGAACCACAATAGGGGCAATAAATGCGAGGTGATGCGCGAGGATATCGGATATAATGTAAGGATCAGCGAGCATTACGGGAAACACCGCCATCGCCGTTGCAGAATTTTCATGAGAATTTTGTTCCCCTTTTCTTTCGCTCCGTAGTACAGCCATTCTTTCTTACGGCAAAAATCTGAAAACCATTTCGAGGTACGGTTCAGGAAACAGGGTAGTGGCTTTTGTTGTTATTATTGCAATTTTATTCCGCGAATTTCTACTACCTATCGTGATTCGAGATACCGCACCACCGGGAATTATATTTATCCGATCGTAACAATAACGGTACACCTGCGGTAATAAAATTATCTTCTGACGAACCCGTCGAAAGTGTTAAAAAAAGTTGCCAATATTCAGGAAAGTATAAATGTAATGCGAGCCAAAATTAACGAGTTAGAGGGAAGTCCCTTATTGTGAGACACGTACCTAATACGAGGTAACGCGGTTTCCGTTAAATTGACAAGGATCATCTCATAATAGGAGACTTTCCCCTATATATATTTAAAGAACTTACGATCGCCTTCAAGTGGCAGACTTGTACAATACTTTACGCTGTAATAAGAATAAAATGTAACGATTTCTGGCTTGGTGTCGTATTTGTTTTAGTGATTGAAATCGCTGTCGATATTCTAAAAGGAAAAACTTGGGTACGGAAGGAAGCATCTGAATTCATTGTTTGAGCAAGAACAACAGACGATATCTGAATTCAATGCAAGGGTAATTGCGCGCCGACAAGTAACGGGGTAAAAATTTGTCGATTTACGCGGGAACGTGATGGCGACACGACAGTTCCTCGCCCCAGGATTCCCTGAAGCGCGGCTGCAGTTCTTGCGCGTCGCGCAACAAAAACACGCCGTTGAATTATTGGTTGCGTTTCTCTCGACAGGATAATGTCGTTTCCCAGTGATGTGTTCTTGGGATCGATGTTTCCGAGCAAAACAACGCACGTCCAGAGCCCCGAAAGTTCCGGCGGCAAATAAAAGATGCCATCCCGCGATTCTCGCTCTCCGCGATTTCGCCACGGGGAGAGTCATACAATATTAAAGGCGGGCCTGTGTGTCGTGTCACGTTTTCGCTCCCGGGGCGATTCATCGTGCTCCGCCGCTAAATGCACAAAGTATATTAACCCTCCTGATGACGAAGGGTGGCCCAATTTCACGTCCCCCGTAGGGATCCGGAATTAAATTTGCACGAGGACTAAGTGGCGTCTTTGGTTCTCGTAGTCGCGTACGGGCGAGCTATCCACTTCGTTCCGCGTCGAAACGTCGAAAGTTCGTACGGAATGGCTATTGTGCTGTCTCCTTCGAAACTCGGTCGCGAAAATAATTCTTTTCCGCGTCGGAACGCCGAAGCAACGGAGTACAGAAGCGGAACGATGCCGTTTTAATTGCCGCCGTACAATCGGCACCCGATGTAAGAACGCGATGGACCGTCGACGGTATTCAAAATGGAAATTGCGTTAAATCCTGGCACAGGCGCGAATAACGAATGAACAATGGCTCTATGGGGAAACGCCGCCGTTACCTTGTTTCTTCCGCTTTGCCGCAGCTCGCAGAGCGGTAATTAAGAGAGCGCCACGGTGCAAGGATCGATGCGTCGCTATAACAACGGCATTATTTTAATGAGAACGCTGTAATATTCATTTAAATTTCTTACTTCTGTGAAGCATTCGCTTAAATCTTGACAATTATTGTTACGAATGTATCTAATCCTGCGAATTAATGGCTTTCGTAAAATCTACTGTGCGAGATAACGATACGCTTTTAATCTATGGATTTTTCCCGCGGCTCCGGAATTGATTTTCCCTTTAACGACAGGATCGAT
Source organism: Vollenhovia emeryi (assembly GCF_000949405.1). Taxonomy (NCBI): domain Eukaryota; kingdom Metazoa; phylum Arthropoda; class Insecta; order Hymenoptera; family Formicidae; genus Vollenhovia; species Vollenhovia emeryi. Next base: position 294,010 of record NW_011967232.1, on the reverse strand, counting down.
GAGGCTTGCCGCGACCTTTCTATTTTCGAATGTCGAATATCTTTTTCCCAAAGTTTATTTCTGAAATTTTACGTGCATGCCGTTCATTCACCTCTGCGACTCCAGAATTTCGAGATCGAGCGATAGGAAAGTAAAAAATATTCTCATAAATTACCATAAATTGTTAAATTGTAGAAAAAATATTAGTAGTTATTTTCATCGAATTAATCAGAAAATTGTAAAAGAATGCATAAGTAAGGGGCAGCTTGCCAAGACACTTTCTATAACGTTACTTATTTATCAAGTCAAATTGATCTCATTGCAATACATTACCCAACTTTAACCGTAGTCGGGGAGTAGGAGTTAATGATTTTAACTTTTGATTCGATTCGAGTGAACAAGTGCTCGGACGAATGCAAAATGCAGTTTAAGTTTATGCCGATTGTTTTGCCGTCATCCGCCCCCCCTCCCCGAGTTTCAGAACTACGGTACTTTGCTGCGAAACGAAGAACCGGACGGCCGGTGCATTGGCTAAATCCGATACTTAATTAACAAGCTACGTAGTGTGATTTCTTTTTCTCTCTTGCCCGATATCTGATCTCACGTCGTCGATGCGATTCGCCATCAGCGACTTTTTCGCCGGCGCGCCCTCGTCAGGCGCGTAAGAAAAATCCCGAAGAAAACAACCGGGGATCTCTCGCCTGTCCCGTTCACCAACCCTCCGCGAGAATCCGCCCTCCTTTTGGGCGGGGTAGTTCGGACGGAACTTTTGCCAAGTCGGACGTTTTAATTCGAGAAGCGATTGAGCGCGCGCTTGGAAAAACGAGACTACGAGGAAACTAAAGCCGCCTCGATAGACATCGTAAATAAGCTCCGGGTGCTCCGTTCCGTCGTATATTCCCTACATGGAAATGTTGATTTGAGTGTGCGTGTGCCAGCACTCGTATTACGAAGTAGTTAAGAAAGCGGAGATTTTACGACCGCGTGGTTAAACCGCTATTTCCAGATTTCCGCCATAAAATCGTTAGAGTATCCGAGCTGGAGTAAAGATTTTAATTAATTATAATATCAGCGCGTCATTCGCCTAGCCGTTCTTATTACATCTGCATGTGGCTAACGATTTTCCCGGGATTTTCTCTCGTGATCGAATGGAAAGTTCGGAGCATTAGAAATAGGAGCACTGTACTCGGATTTCACCATCGTAAAAAAGTCAGTAAAAAAAGAACGAGCGTAGAAAAGTATAATAAAACATATACGATTATTTAAAACTGATTATTTATATTGTATATTTGAGAATAAAACTATGGTGAAAACATTAATTAGATTAATGTGATTAACAAGTGCAGAATTGCGGACCGAAGGAAACGTTATATTTTTTATACAAATAAAGAACGTTTTGCCATCGCGTTTGCGTACAGAATGCGAATGTTTTGTAAATGTCATCTTCATAATAAAATATTTAAACTGCGTGAACATAATTTAATAGACCCTTTAGGATATCGGCGCGATAAAAGGTTTTTATTTTATTTCGTACCTTTTTATTTATTTTTTGACATGCGCACGTTTTCTGGCCCGGGCACATTTAAATATTAGTTTATAAAATAAAATCCATTGAACTTAAAAATTGCGAGAGACAATGGAATATTTGTATGCAGTATTTCGCGAGCAAAAGTGCAACGGATAATCCATCCAATCGTTCCGTTCTATAGAATTCAAAAATCAATCCATTGTGCATTGGGAAAATCGTGCATTTCAAAACCATAAGCCGTTTGTTTATCGCAATGAGCGATCGTTGTCCATTAATCCCACCGTTGTATACGGTAATACGAACTGGGTCTGGACATATTTAATTGCCATTGTGTATCGTCGTGGCTATACAAATGCACGAAAAAATCGTTTACAGTAACATAGTGTCGATATACGAACGCCCTGGGAAATTATTACAAACCAATAATTATACCGTAAACATGCTCTCACTATTATACGTAATTTGAATCCCAGATTACATAAAATTCTCGCGGCGATACTCACGCGAAATTTTTGCCGATTTGCTTTCGAAAGAGGAGTCGCGCGCTATTAACGACTCCAAGAGAGAGAGAGAGTCAATTAAACGTGGCGAGCATCGCTCGCAGGCTCGAACGCCGGAGCGTGAAGGGTCTCGAGCTGTCAATCCCTAGATATTGTAACGGCCGACCCCGAGTGCGAGTGGCGGGCGGAGGGCGCGTAGTACGCGCCGAGGGTGGACAATATTTACGCCTGCCTCGGAGAAAAAGAGCGGCGGGATTTCTGTTTCGAGCACAGGACTCTTTTGTTTCGCGTACGCGGAGGGGTTGTTTTCTTTCGCCGTACTCCATTCCGCTTGTTTGTCCCGCACTTTCGCCCCGCCGTCAACCCGCACCTCCGGTCCCTCCGTCTCTCCCTCCTGTAACCCGCTTTCCGGTTACGTGGAGCTTTTCTCCTGGTGGAATCAACGGCCGTGGAAGTTCGAGGCGACCCTTACAATCGAACACGGCTGCTTCGGGAGAGTCGAGAGGGCGATTCACAAGGAGCGAGGAATTAGAGGAAACGCATAAACATCCCTCGGTGGAAGCGTGTCTGCAGTTGGCTGCCTCTTCCATTGCAGTAAAATTACAAGCCGGGCGTTCCTCTGGGCGAGGCCAAACTACTATCGATGGAAAATCAACCTTACCTTCTCCGGAAAACGGTCCGTGAAGCTAGTAGTACACGACCTCGCGTTTGCACGAAGATTAGAAATCGAAATTATCCGGGAGATCCTTTTTGTCGAAAAGGAACGAAAATTCGATGGCGGTTCCTAATTGCGAAAATTACTCGAAAGTTAATGGATCCCGGCGAGTCGAGCTGTCGAGCACGTAATCCTCGAAGGAAAAAGATGAGGAACGAAAATTTTTTAAACTCGGTCGCGAGTTTTGTTTAAATCACGCGAGTACACTAGTGCCTGGTTTTCCTCGCGATTTCGAGTCAACTTTATTTAAGAAAATTGAAGAAACGACCGACAGGCGGGCAAGAGAGCACTTGAAATATACATAAAGATTAGTGGCCCACTATCAAATTTTTAGCGAAAGAGGATTGACTGGAACTTTCTTCAAAAGTCTGTGCGCCGATTGTGCGGTAGATAATCGGCGCCGCCAGTATGTATCCGCGCGAGCAGAAGCCAGCCGATTGAGGCCTGATCCGCGATGAAAAAGCGGAGGGCGAAAGTTTCGAGCGGTAAGAAGTGCGGGACGTCGCCTGGGCGAATATCTTTCCGGTTTGCGAGGGAGTTTCGAGCGTGAACGAGAAATCGAGGTAGGACGATAGAGAGAAAGCGAGAAGTTTAAGTTAAGAAGGTAACAGTCAACTTAGTTGGAACGTCGGAAGGCGGCTTTGTACACCCTTCCCCACCTCTGTTCTTCTATCTAAACCGTCGCGGCGGTTCGTCCGGAGAATTTAATTCGCCTGAAAAAGCGGCACCTTAATTAGCAATTAATTGGCACATAAATTAGTTGCGAATTTTCACCCCGGCATACTGGAACGTGCACACACACACACACACACACACACACACACACACACACACACACACACACACACACACACACACACACACACACACACACACACACACACACACATATAACATGTTATGTATGTACATATATATATATTCTTCCCTCCGTTTCTATCTATCTCGCCCCCTCTCCGCGGCTGTCTCTCGTTCGCTAACCCCTTTCGCACATCCCCTTCTGCTCGGTTTTTTCTTCGTCGTGCCAGACCACCAGCCGCGACAGAGATAAGAACGTCGGCAACTATTTCAGCAATCTAACTTTCTCGCGGGTTTCCGGAGAATTTCCTGCACGGTGGCATTCACCGCCTCCTCGGTCTCCACCGTCCGTCGCGAATTACACTCGTAAGCCTCGGCAATGAAACCCTCCCGCCGACAACGACTCCGAAAGATGGTGACGCTTTGCCACGGCGATAAAACACGCGCGACGGGCTAGATCGACGAGGCGAAGCCTCGTAGAATCAAATCTTCGGCGTCCTCCATCGTGCCGGGACAACCTGTAGCTTCGCGTCGGCGAGAATTCGCGAAATCCGTTTGTATTGCGTAGCGCAAATCGCGCTTTGATGTCTTTCCGGGTCGAATGCTTGCAGTAACGTTCATCGAAACGAACGAAAACAGACAGCTTTATGAGAAACGTTTGGCGAAAAGCCTTTGCAAAAAGAAACAATTTCATGAAAAAAGAGATAGCGAGATGTGTTTGTAAGGAGAGAAGAATAAATGCCGAGAATGGTATTTCGCGATACAAAGTGCGCTATTTTCTCGTTCGCTTTTTGCGAACGGGTCTGAAAAAAGGTTTTTGAAAAGACGCAAAGATATCAAAATAAATTATAGCGATAATGGAGAACGACAGTGGAAAGAAGGAATGCCGACTATCGAACGCGAAGGCCAAACAAATTGATTCTCTTCAGACTCATCGAAGAATAATGTGGCATTTGACAATAGCGGCAGCTTTGGGCCTCTCGAGCAGCCGTGATGGAGAACGATAGGAAGAGATCCCGAGGTGAACGTGAGATGGGAAGGACGAGAGAGGACGGGAAAACGCGAGCTTTATTCGCCTCTCTATCCGCGACTGAAGGAGTTCAGGTTTTAAACGGCCTTTTAGGAATCGCCGTCGCGTTACTACATACACGTGCTTTACGGAAACCGATGATGTTCGACCAGCGATTTTCCGTGCTGAATGTACAGACTCTCTTCTTCTCTCTTTCTTTTTCCGTTCCTGCCCGTCCCCGATTGTCCGAGACGAAAAACCATTATTCGCAACCGCGGAGTGGCTTTATGATTTTGTGCTCCATTTCAATCGATTCGAGAATCGTACCAATTTTCGTGGCTCCCCGTCATCGTTTCTTTATACACGAAATGCCTCAGGGCTGCTCGATGTTCTTGTAACTAACCTATTATATTTCTAACAAAATATTAAGTGGACACATCTACCCGTCGTTCACTGTTTCCTTCGATTTCTTTTTTAAATATTCACGGACGAATACATGAGTAAATTGAAAATGTTTTAAAAATGGATTATAATTGAAGTTAATTGTAGGATAAAATTCTATTATCCATTTGCAGAGGTTTGAAACGTAATTTAGCAGAACAGTGTGTCTTTCAATATTAAAATATGAAGAGACAGATTTTTATGCCGCGATATTGTAAAAGTACGGTAGGATCAAGTCCTATTGAAATAAATCTTGTTTTTTAGTTTTATTTATGGTCGAAAGGATGTCGAATAGGGTTGGGAAGTAACTCGTTACTTGTAACGAAGTTACAGTTACTTCTTTTTGGCAACTCTAACTTCGTTACTTTTTCTCCATCTGTATCTGTAACTTAACGCAGTTACATTTTTTCGATAACTAGTAACTAATTTAATAGTTACTTTATATATTTTTTAAACCTTCACTTAATCGCATAGGCCTTGCCTTTGCGTATAAGCGCCTCCCTAGAAGCACAATTCATTGGCTGTACATTGGCTAACATTGGTTAAACATTGGTTATGTTGGCAGTGAATTGGCCAATATTTCCCCAATATAACACCAATATAGGTTATAAAATAAATGCAAATATACTACTGATATTGTACCTAGATGATTATTTAATATTGGATTGATTGCAAGATTGCCCAATAAAATTGTAATATTGAGTATAGAATAAATGCTAATGTAACGCCAATGTTACGTATCAATAATTGCACGGTACTGTGTTTACATTGAAAGTGCATTGCAAAAATGTGAGGCCCTCCACCACCCCCGCCAATTTCGATCGGCGGTCCTCTTTTCTTTACAATACGATTTTTAACATTTTTATTATTTATCTTTCTTCATACGATTTACTTATGTCTACGACAAACGTAATAAATTATGTCTCCCTGGCAGTCTATAACATACAATTACAAAATTCATGTTAAAACAACTCTTTCCAATTATTATTTTTAATTGTGGTTAAATAAAATGATAGGAGGAAGACAAATTTTACACGAAATGAAAAGTATTTACCTCAAAGATGCTCCGACGACGCCCGATGCCTATCCGAGGCCTCCTCCTCCACTCAGACTGTATTCTGGCACACTCGCGATAGACTAGGCAAGTTCGCGCGATTCTACACTCCCGGTTACAAAGCTTTACTGCGATTATTTTATACGGCACTCCCGAACGCGATGGGTACCTTTGGTTGTCCCGTCTTTAGGGTCTGTACTCTCTAAAAATTAATTAGTGCATCATTACTGTAAATCAGTGAATATTCATTGTTTCCCGTAATAAACCACTGAGTGATTTTTAGAGAGTAACCCTTCAGGGTACTTAAGCCCCTCCACCACGACAAGGTAGTACCCAAGGAGGAGATTATCGACAATAAACCGTGCAATTACATATGTGTATATTTAGAAAAATGAATATTGAGTGAACATAAATTAGTGTTGCTATTTAATGCACGACGTGAGAGAGATTTATCCAATCGAAAGATTAATTCACAATCTCGATCTTGGGACAAAATCAATTTTCTCGGAATTTATCAATAATGCCTCATAAACTAATGATCCGAGATAAGCTATTCTTATCTCGTTAGAAGCGCTGAAATCTTAGCTTTCCAACGAGACCAAGATCATCTTGCTACGATTTTTCTATGCGGAGATTTTGACGATTACATCGACTCGCGATCTCGATGTCGGGACAAAATCAATTTTATTTTTGTAATTAATTAATGAAATCTCGTAAACTAATGATACGAGATAAGCGATTCTTATCTCGTTAGAAGCGCTGAAATCGTAGCTTTCTAACGAGACCAGGATCATCTTGCTACGATTTTTCTATGCGAAGATATTGACGACTATATCGACTCGCGATCTTAATCCTGAGATAGAAGCAGCAGACGACGCGTATACGCGGCGTTTCGCGCGGTGTCTGGCGCGGCGGTGTTTACTACCGAACACATGTGCCTCGTATGTTTTTATGCCAGTTTTTTGGGGACGTAGTACGTTTGCGTACTACTCGCGTAAGACTCGCGCGGCCTTCATTCATAAATGGTGCGCGCGCGCCCGATTTTTAAAACGCTATAACTCGGCGAAAAATCGACGTAGCGACACGAACCAAAAACCAATCTTCTTCGTTTCGCATCCCGCAGATGTCTACATTGAATATGTAGGCTCTTATCATGAAACTTACATACGGTAATGGAATAAAAAATAAAATATTGAAGTATAAATTATACGTATAATTGTTAAATATAAAAATTTACTGACAAACTATATTAGACTGTGTAGCAAGTTTACCAAATAAAATTGTAATATTGAATATAGAATAAAGGCTAATGTAACGCCAATGTTACGTATCAATAATTGCACGGTAGTGCATTTACATTATTTCCCAATACTACGCCAATACTTTGTGCTATCCGGACTTTATCGACACTTTATATTATAATTCAACTACAGATTTAATATTTTTATTTTCATTGCAAGAAAGTAATTGCAAAGTATCGATTCGTTACTTTTTGAGTAACTGTAACACATCACTTTTCAGGATTAGTAACTTGTAACTAGATACTTTTATAAAGTAACTTTGCCAACCCTGATGTCGAATAGTACTGAGACAGCTCATATGTATGCGTGTGCATGTGTGTATAAGAACATACACGTATTTGTTCTTTGCGGTCTTCTCGCTTACTACTTTTCAACTCTCCATCTACTCTCCGCAACGAATTTGTCGACTTCCTTTACAAGATTCTGCTTTTTCGATCCGGACGTTTTAGCAAAGGTAGAAAAGGTGGGATTGTCTCGTCACGGGAATTCTCTCACGAAGAGTATACACGTTGATCATTAGCAAATTCAGTGATATTCAGTTAGGAAAGCCACGCTAAGGCGATCGATTAGAACGAAGCAAGCAGTTTTTAATTGAGAGGCTACAAAAGCGAGTCAGATACAACATGAATTATGGATCTTTTTCTTATTTGACCTACTACTACCAAAGTTACCGAGTTGGATATTTTTTGTATCGCGGAAGCGTCTCCTTATAATCCGTGGGGTGCGTGATTCGAGGAGTGCCTTAATTGGAGATTCTCTGCTCCGTAATTGCGACTTCTCGTTCTATAATGAATTATTGAGTGGATTGCGCTCTGGCGCAGACGAGTTGTTTGAAGTTTCACTTCTAATATCTTATTTAGCTCTTTTTAGTTAATGCATCTGGTACTCTCAGGGACTGACAACGTTTACTGTGCGCTCGCAATCATTGCTCTCGATAACTTGATTTTTCGTATCAAACGTTACATCGCCAAAAGTTATTAAAAGTTTGAATTTTTCTTTGCGACGGAATTGGATTTGCTCCTGCTCGACGATCTTAGCGGGACGCAGCGAAACCAATAAATATTTCACGTTCGTTGTTCGACTTCAAGTCCGTTGATACATGGAAGTACGGCTTAAGTACAAAACAGATAACATGTGTGTGCAAGTCATCAGCCTGAAAAATTTAGGCGGAAGTTGTCGCGTTTATTCTTCGCTCGGAAAGTCTTTTAACGCACGCTTAAGCCGCCGTGAATCTAAGATTAAAGTGCCCGCGAGTCCGTGCAGCCAGCTCGGAGTCCTCCTTGGGGCAATTCTAATGACCAACTTTACTTTCCTCTACGTTGTTTTTTTTCTCGGCGTTTCTCCCATTTACCTTCGAGCTATAAAACGCGCGAAAGAAGACCTCGCGATGCGAAGTAACGAAAAAGTAATCATCATTTGCCACCACGCAAATCGTGAAATGCGAAAATAACGAGCATAAATTTCTGCAATGGATTCGTTAAGGCGAGAGCATTCGAAATTTTGGGAAAAAAAGACGCGAAATGCAAGAGCTAGAGCGCAAAGTAACCTCGGAACGTCGTTGATTTGGAATCTCAAGTGCTCGAAATTCTTTCGATAACATTTTGATTTGAGCATTAATCGCGAAAACGAATGTTCGAATCTTGTATCGCGGCAGGAATTGTTAAGTACCCGGTCGGCCCTTGTCTCTCGTAGAAGTATTCCCGCTCGTTCGGTGTAAGAAAGCATCTCTCACCAATCACGAGATACATTGCGGTTAATGCACTCGATAAGTCTCGTTTCTCCGCGCGCGATCTGCCGCATTATGCGAAGCTAGACAGGAGATCGCCGCGGCAGGAAGTTTGTCTCGCAGAAAGGCTATTCGTCTCCTTTACTTCCGCCGGGAGACGCGCACGTATCTCTCGTCGTTCTAATCTCTCTTGGAGAGGAGACTGACGGGGCGCTCGCTTGTCCTGAAGGAAATACCGAGACAAAAGCGACCGCTTCTCTTTCCCTCCCCCCCCCCCTCTCTCTCTCTCTTCATTTCTCCCATTTTCTCTTATTCGTTTGCTGCCATCCTATACGCGTGTTCGACTTCAGGAGAGACTGAAATAAATATGAATTTTACTCGACAAAAGCTGGAGGCACCGAAACGCTGAGGTCGATTTGAACATGAAGAGAGAGGGGGAAAGAGAGAGAAAGCAAGGGTAGTAGAGCATCCCTGCATCCTACGTACGTAGAAGGCGCTTCCAATCGACCGGAAAATCCGATTTTCCCGGGAATTAAGCCCGTAAGGACGGATAAGAAAGAAGAACAGACTAAACGGAAACTTAGGCAGCGGGTCACTTCCGGAAACTTGAACCGCGCAATATGTACTGGCATAAGAGGCGGCCTGCTTGTACGTAACGAGAGATTTTATCGAGGAAAACGTCCGAAAGTTTCTTTTAACATGTGGAGAGAAAAATAGAACATGAAGTACAGTGGAAAAATTTGAGTTGAAGTGTGGAATTTTCAATTTCCGCAGAAACATTATCGAGCGTCTATTTTATCCCACGTCAGAAACAGATAAAAAAGTGTGAGCGAAAACAGTATTGACATATTGCCTGTTTTAAATATCTATTTTTATAGGATTAAGACTTTTATATATATACACACACACATATGTATACATATATTTTTTTTCAAAACATACAATGTTTCTAAAATCAACATGCTGACGCATTCGGCGACGATACATCAAAGCCGTCTACGATTATGCGGAATAATTCACGGAATTACGCGTTGAATATGCATTGTGATACGCGATGATGTCAACTCAAAAACGACAGAATTGCGTAGGATTCGCGTATATTTCAATGGACAAAGTTCGATCGCACTTTGGACCGCCATTTGCGCTTGATTATTACTATTACGGCTGTTATTATTATTATCATCATCGTCATTATCATCATTATTCTGCATTAGCCCGACATGTTGCTATTCTACGCGCGCAGCAAAAATGTCGACAAAACAGACGAACAAATAATATGTTGAATTATTGAATCGGTTATAAAAGTCATATCAAAATTTCATCGCGCATTGTTTCGACGGAAAACAAAATGCGCGGAATACATTGTTCGGGCCGGTATAATCGATAATTAATATTTTGAACGAGTTATTTACCCGGCCGCTGACATTATTTGCCGCACGAAATAAATCAATCATAAGCCATACATGCGTTACATTTTGATTTTATACGGAGTGCATTCTCCAAAGCCGCGGTTGACCAAAGCCGAATAAAGAAGCGATTGGCGATTTCGAGGATGCGTTGAGCGATGTAAAAGAGGATCGAGCGGCGAAAACTGCTCACGAACACGTCGAAAGAAAACGCGAGTAACAGGAGGTCGAGCAAAAACGAAGGAGAGGACGAGCTTAAGGCTTTCGAAGAATCGCCGGAGATGAAGCGACAAGAAGGGCTACCGAAATTCGAGTACCTGATTACTAATCCGATGGGCGTTCGTCTCGTGGCGCAAACGCCAACTCAATTTAGTTTGTAGATTGAATCACGCCATCCGAAAAAAAGCGGATTCTAATTTTTTTTCCAAGAGAAGGAGACGCTCTCCTCGCGTACCATCTCCGCCCTTGGAACGACTTCCCGTACTTTTCTACCCTTCGCGCTCCCTTTAGCGTCGTATTCGCGCGACCCTACGGAAGTACCTATCAGACAGTTTCTTCCGCGCTTTGCTTGCTTTCGGCATCCTGTTCCTTTAGTTAGAAGGCCGAAATTGTTTCTTCTGTTATATAATTACGAGGGTCGACATCTGACTTCTTTTTCTACTGCAATAAAAGCTGCACGGAGGCGGCATGGTTTATACAGACACCGTTAAGACATTACTGGCCTCTTGTAAGAAAAAATAAAAAAGAACTTGATGTTTATACGAGCCCAAAGTGTCGTGCGCAAAACAATTATAGATGCCCCGAATATGCGCATAAAATGTTCAAAATAATGACAGATACGCAGTAGCATGTAATTTCGGCGAGAATAATGTGGCGCAACAGTTTTACGCAAACGCGCGGCCTATTGTGATGTGCACGAGTTTCGCGTAAAACTCGTCGCGATAAACGACAAGAAGTGGCGTCGCTTTGAGGCCAAAATTGCGGTTTAATTGTCATTTTAACGATCGCGGCAGCGATTATATACGGCGATGCGATTTTTGCGTCAACTATCGCGGCAATGCATTAATTATTTTTCTCTATAGTACAACGGGATTTCGTAAAAACCGTCATGCTGTGATACGCACAGATGAGAAGCTAATTTAGCGTTTTGATTTAAACTAATTCACTTTCACACCGTATACGAAATGTTTTAGCCACTGTCGTTCTCCGCTCATTAAAAAGCTACCCCTTCTCGAAGGCACGGGCGTGCACCACACGCGCGTCCATTTCAAGTGTACTCTGGGAAAAAAAAGACAGCAAACCATTTTGGGGCCTACAATTAGTAATCGAATTATTTGGATTCTTCGTAATCTTTTACGAATTTTTATCCCGCGTAACTAAAAATCGCAATTAGCTATTCTGTCTACATCCAAGATTTTAAAGTAATACTAATCCGTTCTCTCAATTAGTTCTGCCGATATTCAGTAACGCAAAGATAATATTCACTTAAGAGGCACTAACCGAAATGTTAAGTTGCTTGACTACAAAAAAACCGGTCAAAACTTTTCCCAGAATAGAGTTACGAACAATCCAAATAATTCCATTACTAATTGTGGGCCCCAAAATGGGTTGCTAGCTGTCTTCTTTTTTCCCAGAGTATGTATTAAATTCAACTGGGCCGCCAATATTTGTCTCGCTCGCGACGCACGTTGCATTAGGCGAGCGGCAAGTTTCCCCAAATGGAAACTGTCGTGTCCGTCATCATTGTTCTTATTCCCTTACGGAGCGTAGCCAGACGAAACCTTTTCTCTACCCCCTGAGACTCGTGGAAGGGTAGTATGGAATTGTCTGCCTGACCCCTTCTAGTCACGAAGACCGCGGGCGCGAGAAGGACGAAGGGAGACCCCCGAGCCGGAAAACTCGGGAGCGCGCTCGCCGAAGTACCGGACTTTCCATCTTATTCCTTGAGTTTCCCTTCGGCGCTCTCTCTCGCTCTCTCTCTCTCTCTCTCTCGCTCTCTCTCGCTCTCTCCCGGAGACCTTAACGGTGCGAAGGAAACCGATTCGCTGACCCTCCGCGGAATTGATAGCGGGAATCCTAATTGCGCGCACGTAGATGTGGATCGTCACGGACCATCGACTGAGAAACGAAGAACGGATGGACGGAGCCCCGCGGGATGGAAGAGTCTCCCGCGGATAAAATGGTACCGCGGAAAACGTCCGCTATTTAAATCAAAGGTAGAGCGCGCGATGCCGGAAATGCCGGCACAGCCGGCGGGCATTGTCCGGTAATGAGAGCAATCAGTCGGCGAAATGATATCTCATCATATTTTCATTAGAATAATGGTCGAACGGGCTAGAGGGAGAAAGAGAGAGAGAGAGAGAGAGGGAGAGCTGCGGAAATAGAAACAGAGGAGGGGCGACGGGTGAGAGAGAGAGAAGGACAGTGCGAATCAAATCGGAAGAGGAGCGAGAGAGATTTCCGCGAGAGCGAAAAAGAGGCGTCGGTCGCGCGCAAGCGGTGAAAAAGGAGCGTTGAAAAATTCGCCGCGAGCGCTCCGGCGCCTGGAATTCGCATCGAGGATATTCGGGAGAGAACGCCGTCCTTATTTGTGAGTTCTGACAAGTTGGCCTGCGGAGCTGTCGACGCTGGACTCTCGAGTGCCTCGTTACCGATGTTCAATCCTCGCGGAATATCCCGCGGAGGTGGGGCAAGGAGGGACGGAGGGGGAGGAGAAACCCGGGCTTTAATTTCACGCTGTAACGACGTCCGACTTGGCGAAACTCGATAATCGGACGACTTTGCCCGGTGGTCCGCGAACGAAGACAGAAAACCACTCCCGGGAGTTTCTCTTTCGGCACGAGGCACAACATCCCCGCCGCGAAGTAGTTCTCCGCTGCCGCTGAATGCGTGGGAATTTATATCTGGCATATGAGAGCCCTCGTTCCAACGTCGTACAGTCCTGGATTCTCCACGTTCTTCCACGGGCTATTACGCTGTAAATGGCTTGTAAAGATTTACGATAAGAAAAACCGCACACCTGGAATAGTATAATTGCTACAGCATTAATGCGTCATATTAATTCGAAAGTATAGCCCTGTCTGGTATTATCGAGATAATACTCTGGGAATATTTGCAATGTTCGCATTATCGCAACAAATTATTATACTATTAACTAATTCGAATTATTAATGATACAACTATAATTATATCGCGTTTTAACGGATCTATTCTCTATTTATGTCATGTTATAATATATATACTGCGCGACCGTTATAGTCTTCGATCTATATTTATATCGCAAATTTAATATTCTCTAACACAGAATTTCATTCTCTCCTTTAATATGTAGAGATTACATTTCATATTAAATACACGCGCATCCTATGGTGCAAAATGCACTGGTATAAACGTGGCCTTTAATATGTACATGCAGCGTATCGCAATAGAGAGTATAAATTCCAGAATATTCCTGAAATATTCCCCAATCAATTACGGCGAATCGTGTTCACATCAGCTCGCATGATATTGCATCTTGCGGATGGTTGCACGCGGTCGAATTTAGATTTATACTCATCCAGATTTATAAACATTCGACGTATTCATGCCGGCCGACCCCCTTTCGCGCCACTCGGCCAACGCGGCCCGTGTCGCGTCCACCATTTTCGCCCCAGTGAATCCGCGGGATACTCCACGTCTTGAGGCCGGGCGCTTGTAGCGCTTTTGAATCGCGTGCGGCACGATGAGCTTCGCGTTTTTGGCCTAAACCGGATCCCCACGTACTCTCATAAACATGGAGGACGAGCGCTCTTCTCGAATTTCCATCCTCGTCGATATATACATATATATATATATATATATATATATATATATATATACAAACTGCGGTGCGGTGCGGCGCGTCCAGCCGATGGGGGTCAAGGGGGTCGAAGATTTAAGGGTGCGGTCCCCGGCACCGAGTGGCCGCACGAATAAGTTGCGGGCTGAAGGATGGGCTCCATCTCTCCTCGCCGGCAGATAGGATCGACGGGGGTCCGATGCCCGGCTACTTAATATGACCGATAGGAGTCTCGGTAAGCCATCAAAGTGTACCGTCCGCGCCGAAGCTATTCCGCGTCCGGGGGATGCTGGGTCAGCCATATTAGTTATCGTCAGGAACCGAGCCGGGGCGTCCACCCCCCTCTCGAGGGGGGGGGAGCGGTGTTTCCATCACCGGCTGTGTCTCCACCGTCCGGAATATGCAGCGTCGATGGAAAACGCCCGGAAACGCCGAGCGACGCTTTTACGTCCTCGAATTACCGAGTCTGAAACGGGACTCGGAACATTTTGAAAATTTTACAAGCTCCAGCTCCGCTCTCGTCGCGATGTCGCTGCCATGGAGCTGCGCATAAACGGCGGATTAAAGTAACGCTAAGAGAGGGGAGGGGGCAGGGGATGAAGAGACGGGGTGTCGGTTGAAATCATACGCATGCTAAAGCAGTTTATTCACCGTATATAAATTTCACGAAAGATGGCAGAGCGTTTGACCGGTGCCGGGGAAAATCCGTGAAATTCTTACAGCGTTTATGCGCGGCCGCGACCGCCGCCGCCGCCGCACCGGCGTTCTTCATGTTTATATGCATCAAGAAGGGGTGGACCGTTCGTGGCGAGAAGGGTAATAAATAGCCCGTTGCTCGGCGACGGTGTTCCCGGCCACCGACGGAAATCCACGTCCCAATAGCCGCTGAATACGTTCCTGAATTTGTACCGTGTCCCGCGCGGCTGCCACGAGTTTTATTTACGCGGCTGTTTACGAGGACGAAATGTGACGGCAAGTACGTACGTACGTATGTGCATGTCGATCGACTTTGCGTTTTCTCGAGGCTACATTCATCGGATTTCCGCTCGTCTAGTTATTCTCAACTTGCAGACATTCCCAAATAGTCGATCCAACTTTCCTCGCGATTACCATCGTGTTTTTATTCGCTCTCTTCGCTACCTCCTATTTTTCGTAACACTGAAGCATCCAACAATATTGACGGTTATTTAGAAAAATAGTTTTCCATTCTACATGAAAGGAGAAAAGAAAGCAAGCGAGGCTCTCGTCCTCTTCCTCTCATTTGCCCTCTCGTTTACGCACCTCCTGTTGATATAAACTAAATTGTTATTTTAAAATATAGAATACAATCTATACGGCACTCGTGTATCACGGTATATTCTCTTCGTAGAGATATCATCGAAATATGGATTTAATGTCCGATGAAAAAAATACTTAACGTCGAGATATAATCGGCTAGCTGTTTCGGCGCTAAGTCGGACTTTGGAGATTTCGCGAAATTTCAGCCGAGAGCGGAGAGGCCGCATCCAACTTTATACGCTTTTAAAGGTGGCTTTTTGCGCAAGCCGTTTTTCGAAGCAGCACGAACGCATTCGTTAGCGACCGCCGCGCATGCAACGAGACCGTCGGCCTCAGCCTGCCGTAAAATCGATATAAAGGTATCGCCACGCCGAAATGCAACTCGTTTTCAGGCGAATATGTGCCCGGCGCTGAAAGAGCACCGCAAGAATCGGCCGAGGAACCGCCGTTGAAATCGTAAAGGACAGATCGCCATCGCCAACAGATAGAAAGAGACGCGGAAATCGACTTTGAATAATGAGAAAAATCATTCCGAAGAGTCTCTCTTTTTTGAAATTCCACTCCAGCTTTTATCTTCGCTTACTCCCCCGCTCTCTCCCTCTCTCGTTTTATTTTTGCTTGTTTTTTCCCCTCTGTTGCTCTCTTTCTCTGATACTCTAATCCGCCAGCTTCTCCGAAAAGCCCCCGACAGAGAAGCGCCGGATTCCCTACAGATATTATTAAATCTTACGCGCACACGTACACGTAGATACTTGACCGTGTTACATTTATAACGATGCGAACCAAGAACAATATCCCATAGAAAAGCATCGAATACTCCGATGCGTGAGCGTCTAATATTGCCGGCCTCGTCTTGCACTTGAAATTCCATGGAGGACTATTCCTCGAGTACGTAGATTAAATCGAGCAACCCGTTCGCCGGATCGAGCTCTCGTTTCCGTTCGTCCATCCGTTCGTCTGAGAGAAAATTCCCGCGAGCCCGATCCGCCGTACGACGAACTCGGAGCCTGAGGGCTCTCTCGCGAGAGCGGCAGAAAGGGAGGGAGGGAAAGGGGCGGACGTGGCGGTCTGATGAAGATGGCAGATAATCATATTCGATTAGAATCATCCCGGTGGCCGGATCCTTTGTCCCAGGTGAATCTTCGAGTTGAAACGAACTAAGGGGGGGGGGGGAGGGCGGAGGGGGTCGCAGGATGGTGGAAGGGGGACCACAGGTGCTGGAGGATAGGCTCAGGGTTCGAGCATCCTTCATCTCAGGTACTTCATCTTCAGTTTCTTTCATCCCTCTATTTTTTTCTCCCCGTCCCTTCGTCCTCTCCTCTTCCTTTCGTACATTCACGTCTATTGTCATTCGATCTCTCTCTCTCTCTCTTTCTATCTCTCTGCCACCTCCCTCTACCTCTACCTCTTTCCCTCTGGTCCATATATTCATACGCTCTGTTCTCCACTCTCCACTCTCGAGGGTTTTCCCTAACTCAATCCTTAATCTAAATCACGACCTCACCGTTACTGTGTTCGTTACTACCAAGTCAAGCTCCACGATCGTGGGCGTGCAGTCACTACAAATTGCCTAATTATAATCCGAAAGGAGAGCCACACATAGTATAACGTGTTGAGAGCGTGAAGCACCGAAATACCGAAAACGCGAGTTCGGATGATCGGATCTTACGATGCTAATTAATGAAGTCTCTGACCTCTAATTGATTGAATTCCAACCTTCTCGACCAACGTCTTACGACGATGGACGATTTAAAGAATCTTATTTTTTACGATTAAGAACGAAACGGGAAACCGTTTAATGGTACCGAATAATATACTCGTTAAGATCTTTGGATTCGTAAATTTGACAAATAAACGATGAATTATCAATGTATAAACAATTATAAAAAAATTTATAAAGTCCGCTACAAGTCTCGCGGTACAAGGGTCCAGGGGGCGGCCTTCGTTAGTCCCACTTTAGAAGTAGGCGAAGTCGCGGAAAGGGCAGCGAGATGGACGCGCGGAAGCGAAGGTATGTGGGAAAGTAAGCAACGCTCGCTTGCGCCATATAGGAAAACACAGAAGCGAGTTGAATGGGCATTCAAGCGAGTGTGGCGGCCGACTCTCGCGGCGGCAGCACGCGCCCTGAATGCTACACGACCAGTGGCACAATGGCGGAAGCCGCGGCTTCCTACAATACCGTTGGAAACGGCCGCGCGATAAATTCCTACAACTTTTATCGAATAGGAGGAGGGCTAACAGGCCGAGGGAGATATTGTGAAAGTTCTGTCCCGCGGTTGTGGCTGACTGGCCTTTGGAATTCATGCTCTCCGCTTCGCCCTGCCGCGCGCAACCTTTACCGTCTGCGAAACTGCCTCCTCTCGTGCCCTATACGTGCTCCCCAGCTTCGTTCATTCACCCGTTGTGTGACACGTGCAACCTGTGACATCTGAGTCTTTTCCCCAAATACACGCCTGATGATTTCTCGTCGACAATTTGCGTCTATCGTCGTATAAATATGTCTTTACTTGAAAGATGAAGTTGATGATAACTAGCCAATTTTTGTTTTATTTTTAAAAGTGCGATTTATCATCAAATATGATATTATTTTGTATCTTCAGAACCTCCCTATAGGGTTTTTTTTACCTTTAGCAACAATTTGATTTCATCGATCGTCGTTATCGAATTAAAATTGTCGGTACCCTAAGATTGAAGCATCCCCAATCGATGCACGAAATATCCAGTTCAGATTGCCGGCTATCCTGACGGGCGCGACAAATGATAGGGTGGTTAGGAAGACGGGGAGAAAAATCTTTACCGTCGGGGCATGAAAATCAATTGCGTGATCAGGTCCACTTATTTCCTCGGCAAGGAAACTTGCCGCGCATTCTCCTCTTCCATCCGGGAAACTCGCAATCAAGAGGTTCCTGCGGATCGAGAGTGTGCGTGCAGACGAACCTCGATGCTGAAAAGCCGCCGGAATAAGACAAAATGAAAGCAAGGAGACGACGGCGACGATCGAAAGTGGAAAGAGAGAGAAATAGAAAAAGAGACAGCAGTGGAAGAGAGACGCCGACCGATAAGCGAGAGATGGTCGAGACGGCGAGACATCCAAATAAGCACGAGCTGGAAGTAACGGAAAGCGGAAGTATCCCCGGAAAACCATTTGTAGCCCGCATCCTTGACTCGCGCCCGAAGATGCGGGTAGTTCTCTGGCAATTATACTAATGGAAATCGGGATGTAAGCGACTGGTGGGAGGAAGGAGGGAAGAGAGTATTCTTTGACTGTGGGGTTGACCGAAACGAGAATAGAAGAAGGCGAGGAAGAAGTACGTTAGCGAAGAAGGCGGAAGAGTCGGCGAAACGAGTCTGGCTGATGTATGTATGTGTGTGTGTGTGTATATATGTGCGCGCGCTGGGTAAAAAGTGAGCAACATTTGAGGAGGAAACTGCTGGATACCGAAAAGCGGGCAATGAGGGTAAGAGACGAAGGGACTGAAAGCTGGGAGAGCCCGAAAGGGTTGTATACTCTCTCTTGGTATGCTCGGCCGCGCTAGTCGTTTCGCTGCCAAAATAAGAGAGGCATTAATGAATGAGCCTGACTGAAACACGAGTAAGGATAAAGGTCGAAGGGTCCGTGTACACGAGAGGAAGGAGGACGCGTAAGATAGGGGGAAACGAGTTTTCAAAGAAACGCTAAGTGGGCCGACGTTAAGCTGCCGAAAAAAATAGCCAAAACGCTCCTCCAGAGCGAAAAATGTACTTGCCTTCTCTTTAATCTCTGTCAAACAATAACGAGGCGAGTTCGGGCGGAATGTTAAGCAACGAAATGTTTCAAAATTTGGCCCTTCGTACCGAAGCGCGACGATAAAAAATGAACGGTGTCGTACGGTTTTCAAGCTCCGGATATCCAAGATTTATTAACTTTCTTTTTCGACTTTTTTACTAATCTGAACCGACTAAAAATGTGAGTAAATCGTTGTCCATAAAAGCTGCAATTGAAATTTGAAAAAATTTCTATATA
>NW_011967232.1:242941-273903 GCF_000949405.1 Vollenhovia emeryi | reverse complement strand
GAGAAAGTTCCGGTTAATGGGTAGAGTGACTGCACATTCCAATAAGATCTTCTTAAAGCAGTGACTTTGCCCTATCAAGTGAAATAAAAAACTTTTCCATTCGACCAGTTTTCGCGAAGTTACGCTTATTTGAAATTCGCCAAATTTTGATGTAAATTTCTTGTTGCGTTAATTTTTTTGACCAGTGTATAATATATAATCTTTTTGTAATTCAGGATTTTTGCTTAATAAAATATCAATTTTATTATAATTAATGAAATATATCGAGCCAAATGTTTATTATGAAAAAGATTAGCCTCGAGTGCGGAATTTTTTTCAAAGAGAAATCGTTTCCAGACTCGTCACGGACAACTGTATATTTAATTTCCAAATCGAAATACGGAGTATTACTATCGGTAAAAGTGGCGACGACGGCTATTCGGAATCAAAATGGTATTGCGCCGGAAATGGCGCAGCTCGCAGCGCGTCGAGAGATACCGAGTCGATGGAGTAAATCGAGTATGACGTTTAACGACAGGTTAAACCATTAGACGAGGTTACGATCGATCGGATAATACGAGACGTCTGCGAATTTGATCGCCTGTATCCGTGCCAAATTTCTGTAATCGGCGCAAATGATTACACTGCGCTTTATACGATACTCGAGGCCGCCCCTCTCTCGTTGTTGCACCCATAACGTCCCGATACCAGCCGCAATTGGAGTAAATATTTGAGCACTAATTGAACTATTCGGACCGCATATACCCCGTAGTTTCCCGGCTAAACAGTTACACTCGATTGTGGTAAATCATAATGGAAATGTCGTTACCGCGCAGGGCCGTATTGCGTTTTCCTGCCACTTGCATCGTTCGGCAAAATATTTATGCGATAAATTATATAAACGGACCGTCGCCCGTAATGCCGCTCTTCCTCCTTCATTAATTATTATTATATCGGTAGAGTGTCACTCGCGCGACATTACTTCTTGTGCGCAACGAAATGGTCCCGTTAATCATTTACGTACTTCGATTTGGTCGATCCACGACGGCCGTAACCAGACGTTCGTTAATGACTCTTGCATAAGTCAGCATCAGAAAGCGAGGTTTTAACTGAACCAGTGCCCTTCTGATGCCATTGGTTTTAATGCTGATTGATATTTAGATTTAAACCATACTCTCTAAAAGTCAATCAGTGGATTATCACTGAAAACAGTAAATATTCACTGATTCACAGTTATAACGCACTGATTGAGAGTACAGCAACATTTATCGCATATATATAAATCCATAAGTTTGATTTGTAGTATAATAAGTTCAGCTAAGAGTAAAGTCTGATTATCACCTCTTTCCGAACGTATAATCATCCGTACTGTTTCAATGTCGAAAACATTTCCTCTGAATGACGACACGCGCACATTATTTACTTACTCTTATGCACGCATTAAATATGACAGATCTGTACGCGAATAACACCATCGTTCAAAGGTCATAAGCAACGTCTCCACCGTCCAGTCTAAATGGAGATGGAACACGCTTCCGGCACGCTCGGATCAACCTCTGTGCGAGGTAACGCACACCGATCCCATGTAAATCCTTCACGCGTGTATGCGTACGCGCTAATGAGCCGGAACACTTAGCCGGCGCAGCCTCGACGTTGGTCCCCACGTGTTTGCGCGTTAGCTCTGGTCCACGGGGATATCCCCGCGCCAGAAGCCCGCCGCAGTCCCTGTATATCTCGATCGAGCGTGTAAACTCCGTGCAATAATGACCGACTGGCCCACGTGTGCAGACCTTCAGGCCTTCAAGTACCAATTCTAGACGAACGAGTAGGCTCGTGGCAGATAAATATACACCGGATACCATCGACTGTTTTCTCCTCTAACGTATTAATTTTTTTTATTACTCCGGTGAATTATACCGCAAATAGCTTCTCGTGATTTAATCCACAAAGTGTGCATATGTATGTGCGTTCTTGCGGAAGCTTTCCGCGAACCGTCGACGCAAAACAAAGAGCGCGCGATATATGGGACGCATATCTAGTCCTACTTCGCCTCGTTGCTATACCACAGAAAACTAAATTGTTCTCGAGATCGTCGTTATTTTCAACTAGAGAGAGAAAAGTTTTGTAGGTCTAAAACACGGTAGATGTTTGTCTTGCGCTGCAGGGTAGAAACTGAATTCAAGTTTACAAACAGCGTACAACGACGTGTATAATGGAGAAAACATGACCCGAAGAATGTCAATAGCTTTTACCGTTACTCTGAAAACTTGTCTTAGCGTTTAAAAATCGTCTCATATCTTTACTTTAATTGCTGCGTTATTCATCTAGAAAAGAAACGAGAAGAAAAACCGTTAAATGTACGAAACTTTCGATGTACAATGTCGCTTGATGTCAATCCAGACTCACATTATGATCTTTTCTTTGCGGTATAAAGAAACAAAAACTTCTTGATTGCGGCCTGTCGATAAGGCGAAAGTCCTTGTGAAGCATCTCGGGGGAGATCGGATGAATAATGCCCCGCGGTCATAGGGAAGACCCGCATCGCGAAGCACCGGGGGCATTAATTACTCGGCGAGAACTACGCGAAAAAGTTGGCCGAAAGAGCCAATCAAACCGTCCGGCTTCCTTTCTTTGCTTCGGTTTTAACGAAGGAGCGCGTGGCGCGGGAGCGCCCAAGCGGAAGAATCACATTACCGGGCGTCAATTAACGGCACCGTTTCGCGCGGTATCCGCGATTAATTAGAAGCTTCCGGGTGAGCTGGCAGCGGCTGCTGGCTGGGGTCGCTGCCGCCACCAGACGGGCTGTGGAAATACGACGCGGGACGGCGACGGCTACGAACGAGGGGGAAGAGACAGAGAGACCTCGCAAGACAGGGCGCCGCCCGATGGAGCGCCGTTCCGCACTTCCGTGGAAAGTCGTGGAACTCGCGCGCCTCTTCCACGGTAGATTAACCGTTAATTGGTTAAGCATCCGGAGTTCGGTGGGAGGGCGCGGAAGGGTAGGTTCGCCCCGGTCCCCATCTCGGGAGCAGGAGTTTGATTTCCGCCGGAACGCACGTCCCCGCCGCGTTCACCGCCGCGGATATAACCGTGCGATTGTCCGGATTCGTCGAGATTGCTAATTAAAAGATCGCAACGACCTTCCCCTTATTAGCATTGGCGCGACCAATCTCGCGTTTTCCGCCCGACAACGCTTATCGATGCGTCATCATGATGAAGCAATCGTACTTCCCCCATGAAGGATACGGCGTGTAAAGAAAAATCGACGAAAATACCGGAAATACCAGAGTTTCAATAATCTCTGGCGAATGTCCGGCTGATGATACGCTCGCCGGTATTCACTTTGCGCGGTGCGAAAAATCCGACAGCGTTTGCACGGCGCCCAAGATTTATGGACAATTCCCGGACCTTCAATCGCGGCGCGTTTTAATATGATAATGTTCGACACGGTTAATGCGCAACCGCGTTATTAAGTAATGAGGCGTATATCGATAATCATTGCCGGCGCAAACCTTCCGGTAGGCGCCAGAAGGATCATCTGGCTGCTCTACAGCAAGTACGGGCAATCCAAAAGCACCGGTCATTAATAATTCCCTCTGTACTGGGTAAACACTGTACTGAAGCTGAAAGTAATTCGCTGCGGCAGCGAACTGGCCCCGCAACCTGGCTGGATATTAAGCGCGGCAACTGCATACTCCGCTGCTGGGAACTTCCAACAGTGATGTTAAACTTACATCCCGCTTGCTGTAATCGATCGTAGTGTTGACGAACGGTGAGGGGTACTCGTTAAGTGTACCTCGACAGATTGTTCGTACGGGATTACATTTTCAACGCACAAACTCGGCGCTAAATGTGCTCGCTTGTTCTTAATATTAAGACACCGTCTTCCCTGGATAACAACATTTATTTACAACGGATGAGGAACGCGTTTTATACGACCACCCTCCTTTCGCATAATCTCGTATAATCTCCACTTGTTAAAATGTGGGTCTTTTTCCGGAAATAAGAGCTCTTTAATTCTCGTAACCAACGAGTGTATGCGGCAAATGTGATGAAGCAGCGCGTCGCTTCCAGCGGAAATAGAACAAAGAAGCGCATCCGAAGATGTCGTATGTCGAAGGGTTTACCATCGGCTTGACGGAAGGCCTCTCGAAAGGTCGCAGCTTCTTCCGAGGTGTAAGGTAAGCCAATAAGCCGCCGCTTACAGGTGCCTGAGTCCTCCTTCGCCCTGAAACCGGCGTGGCGCGGCGCGTATCCGCGTATAGACGGCGAAGCGAGCTCTCTTATATTTTATGCAGCAGTTTATAGAGATATATCGGGCGTCTAGCGCGACGGCATAAGTCAAAACCTACTTTACCTAATGGCCTCCTGGCGACCTCTCCGTCCCGTTATCCCCCGGTAGGGGAAAACGGAGGGGTTTTCCACTGCTCCCCAGCAGCATCCGCTGCCGTTCCCCTAAAGTAAAGGCCACTCGTAGTAACTCCCGTGGCTGTAGCCGCTCCTTCAGCTTACGAGGACTCTTCCTCGTGTATTCTGCATCAAAATTGCATTTCCAATTGCAGCTTCCTAGGCTGCTGCCAGTCGGGACGTTCCCTTCTTTCCCCTCCAACCCTCCCTCTCTCTCTATCTTCTCTCCTCTTTTTCGCTCGCTCCTCTTTTAACCTTCATCCGCACTCCCTGGTGTCCTTTCGTCTATTTTTCCCGCATCTATTTTACATATGCTTCCAAACGTACTCACGTGGCCGTACGGGCATCTAACCCGTATGGGAATCCCATCGCGTCTGCGGCCGCCATCCCCAGGCCCCGGCGCGCCCTATCCATCGATAATTCTCGTCTCGGGAATCTTAGCGATTCTTCGCTACGCGAATCCGAAGAGTGATGGACGTACTAAATTTAATCTTGAATCAAAAATTTTAACCAATGTCCATTGTCCATCTCGATAAACGGCCCAATTAACATCTCGCGAAAATCACGTACAAGTATCTACCTTATTAATTTACATCTGGGAAAGAATAGATCTTAGCACATCCTCCTTTCGCGCGGAAAATCAATTGCCTTTAGTCCGTCGAAACAGTTTTCAATTAGCAGTCTCGCTTTTCTCGCCCTTTTTCCAGTCTTTCCTAATCACGAACAAGCACACGTGAAGACGCATGCGATCCTTTAGCAAGAGCGTAACCGCGAAATTATGCACGACGACGTAATGGTGGCACGACGTTTCGCGAAAGAGCGTCTGTGAAAACGTCCATGAAAGCGTTCCTACCTCACGCTGTCACAAGCGTATCTTGTTTAATAATTATTACCGCTACGTATCTTCCGCCTGCGATTCCACCTCCGTCCGCCCCCTTTTCTCGCATTGTCACTTTTATGTAAATAACGACGCCCGATCCTTTCAATATCTGGCGTGCCTTTATAAATATCCAACGGTTTCCACGCAGTCGTCCGCGCGCCTTGCGTGAAAATGCACGCGAAAATACGCCGCGAGTCCGTCTCGCGTTCCCGCATGCAACGCGCATCGACTTTCCATCGTCGGATTCCTCAAGCCGAGACACGTAGGATCGAAAAGTATCTTTCGTCGGCGCATTATCTCGCGTATCCATGCCGTTACTATGCAAACTGCCGGATGGTTTTCCAAACGCGACTCTATCGACAGATACTTTGAGAGAATTCTTATCATTAACGTTAAAACGTCCGGAGGTAGACGATTTGCGGAACAAGTTTCCAACTTTGGTGCCGGCGCGGCGGGATAAAATACGCCCTAACGGAATTCCGATTTTTTCAGAAGTTATTGCACTTGAAATGTGTGAGCTCTTGCGCCACCGTTTGCCTGATAATTTAACTATTATAGTTACGGTGTAAAAGTTCCTCTTCAGCATTTTCATTACTTTCAAAAGTGTGTTATTAAAGGAAATAATGTTACATAAGTGACGATGTTAATGCTTCTACAAAAATACGCGCAAAAGATACACATTGGTTTTATCCGCTGCTAAAGAAGTGGAAAGACGGTATTTCAGTATAAATGCGCGTATTATTTTTAAATTTAGTCTTGCCCCGAAAATAGTAGAGGTCTCTCGTCGCTTAACTCAATTAGGGAACGTGTTGAAAATTTAGAAGGTACTTGAGAAATGTATATATAAATTCAATTTTTTTTTTCTACTCTTATATTATATTAAGCCCGTGGGTATTTTAAAATCTTTCCAAACGCTCGAGAGTCAATTTGAGGACCGGCATTATGGATAATTGAAACGTCAGAATGCCAAAAGGGCGCATTAAAATGCAATGAAAGCGCATTCCGTTTCTTCTTCTTTGCTTCCGCGGCGGGATAATTTCGTGCGTATCTATCTTTAAGAGAAGCCTTAATGGCTAACCATTTAGCAACGCAGCGTTTCTACCACGCGGGTTTTCGTCGCCGATGCGCGCCGCGAGATCCCATTTATTCCGCGGTGACCGAGCGGACAAACAGAACTCGCGTGCTATCTCGATGTCGCATTCGTGATGTAGTTTTTTCGACATAACGGGGAAACGTACCTACGGCGAACACGGAACACGAGCGGGAACACGCGGGGGTGTGGGTGCGCACACATGTACACGTGTAGAGAAACGCATGTGCAACGGGACATAGCCGCCTAGCGCCGGACAGGCGTATACATTTACATACGCGCAAAAGAGAAACACGCGGGAGTGCGGAGAGGAAGAGGGAGAGAGAATGAGAAAGAGGGGAAAGAGACGGAGGGATAGAGGGAGGCAGGTCGGGCCGACATGTCGCCGACTCTGCTAAACAACAGCCGTGAAATCAAACAGAGGCCAGGTAGCGCACGTGCGTACGTGAACGCGCGCCCGTGTGTACGCGCGCTCGCGCGCGCAATACGCCTCGTTATGCGCGTATCCGCCGCGGTATAATTGCACCGCCGCGATTAATAATTAGACGCGGGGATCGGATTCGATGTCGTCTCCGTTTCCCCACCGCATCGCGAGCGCGATGATTCGATTTATCGTCTCGCGATACCCCCTTCCCTGCCCCGCCGACAACCCTCCCCATACCGGATATCGACTCCGTCGCCGATTCCCCAGATTCCTAAGTAAACTAATTATTGCCGAGCAAACTTTCGACGCGGCCTGGGATCGCGATCGAACATGCGGGCGGACGGAATCGTCGGCGATTCTCGACCGATTCGGTACCGGGGAAAATCGATCGCGAAATATTTACGGAGGGCTAAATGAGTTTTTATTCGTTCATCGTTCTCCGATGCAAATCCCGCGGCGAAGTAAATTGAAAGCGGCAAGGAATGGCGAATTATATTTGCTTTGTCGCGCATATTTCCGTGCGCATGGAATTTTCATAAATTTATTATTGCATCCCCGTTGGGCCGCGCGCGCGCGCGCGCGCGGATTTTTTCGCGGGGCTACGTCTACCGTTGTTGCGCGGCATCCCTCCCCGTTGCAAGATGTACGGACAGGATTTTTCAAAAATTCATCGCGGGGAATTGCCGTAGTGAAGAAGGTCGTTATTACTCGAGGTAAGGGATGGGGACGCGGGAATAAGGGCGCGCAGACACCATCTCGACGCGGCGCGAAATGGTCCGTAAGCGCGGCCCGTATCGTCAAATTTAACCGCGCTCTGCGCAGCACAGAGGTTAACCGATTTAGCCCCGAATAATTCACTAATCTGGTTAGCCGCGCTAGGATGAAAATTACAGATAGCTCCGGAGTTACGCATCAGTCCGTCTGATTAGCGGCCTCGCGCACGTCCGTGTCTGCCTGTCCGCTCGGAGCACCTTAACTTGATTTAACGATACGGCGCAGTATCCAAACGCGCTGACGAGGGCCCCCGATTCGAGGGATTAACTTCCTCGAGCGCGCTTCCGCATGCCGTATCCGGCATTAAGCGCGAAGAAGCGAGCGATTTTTATCGCCAGAAGGAACGTCAGGCGCTGCAGACGGCTTTTCATGGATATAAAAATGTTCGAGACTTGAAAAAAAATCTCATTTACTAGAAAATACGGGAGGAACGGCGCGGGTTCTACGGAGTAATTCGCAGGATTAATAAAGTATTTACGCGTTGCATTTTTTATCAGTTACATTTTAACATGTACAGAGATTCACGATCAAATCGTAACTGTGTTACGAATTTCTTTTCGAAACTCACCAACGATCTTATTTATACGTTACGTTGATAACGAAAGGCCTCTCGATCTTCTTCGATCGCGTACATTTAACCCTTTGAAGCGTACATTTTTCTATTGAACCATTTTTTGTGAAACTTTGTATACAAGGGTTTTTGGGTTCGCTGATTACGAATTACCGTTATCAGATTTTCATAATTCAAGATGACGGAATTCCAAACTTAAAAGAATAACATCATTCAACTGTAATTCAACTATGCTAAGATATTATTAGGTCCCATGGAATCTAAATTTCAGATGAAGATTCTTATAGAATATAAAAAATGGCGGATGCAAAATTGAAATTTGATCATTTCTTAGAATTTACTCATTCTTGGCACTACCCAGAGCTAAC
The DNA here is from genome assembly GCF_000949405.1 of Vollenhovia emeryi. Taxonomy (NCBI): domain Eukaryota; kingdom Metazoa; phylum Arthropoda; class Insecta; order Hymenoptera; family Formicidae; genus Vollenhovia; species Vollenhovia emeryi. The sequence continues at coordinate 265,410 of NW_011967232.1, read as the reverse complement.
GACGCTGACGTGATGAGTCCCTAAATACCGTAATCAAACGGAAATGCTGATAAACTTAAAAACTTCACGTACTTTGCATCCGCCATTTTGAGTCGGCCGTTGTGCATTTTGAAAATCTGACACCGGATTCGTAATGGGCTACCCCGAAAACCCCTTTGTACAAAGCTTTCAAGAAATAATTTTAAAAACTTGATCAATAATAAATTTTTCCGAAAACATTGCTGTTTTTTTCATACGTGTTTATAAAACTTTTACAATAAATATTCAAGACTGCTCAACTTTTTTGTTATGTTCTTTTATTGCTAAGATACCCAAAAAATGCAAAAAAAACCCGACCTAAATGCGTTAACTAGAAATTAAATGGCCTAAAAGTAAAGAAGTTGAGGTGGTAACGTGGGTTGCCACCATGCTTCAAAGGGTTAATCGTGACGTTTGATGTTAGCAATCGTTTAAAGCAACGATTTTCTTATTCCCATTTCGGAAAAGAATTAGATTTAAACTGCGATTTAACTTAGTTAGAGATTCATCTCGCATGACGAAACTGGTTTCCCTTCTGAGGGAGCTAAACTGCCTTGGGCATTTGAAGATCTTGAAACGCCACCTCACGAAAAATTGGTACTGTCGTACGAGACCCCGCAGTTGTCTCGGATTAACCTTGAGGGCTTGTTCCACCGCGAACCGCCTCTCTCGGTGTCCCAATTTTGCCGGAGAGCGGGCGAGACGAGCTCGAGTAGGTACGTGTCGTCCTCAGTACCGACTTCCGACGGATACGAAGTTCCCGACAAAGGTGTCGCGTTTCAATTTTGATAAACTCTCCGGTACGCGTCCCTGGAGGGCGTCGAGACGCTTTCGAAATTTCATGAAACGAGAACCCCGTTTCTCTACTTGGCTGTCTCGCCCCCGCGCGCGCCCTGCGCGTCATCCTGCGTTGAGTAGCTTTTTGCGAGAGGTCGATCTCTAAAGCGAAAAATCGTTGTCCACCCTGCGGGCGAGAGAGAGCGAAAGAGAGAGAAAGAGAGTTGCCGAGGGAAATGACAAGGAGCTTACGGCGAAGAATCTTGTAAGCGATTCTCCTGTTACATAATATTCGTTACGACGAAAGTATAGGAAAGATGGTGAAGCTAATTAGTCCTTTTTTAATTAAATATTTTAGATCGTGAAAGAGGAGATGATTCAATTCTTTTTATATATTAATAATTTAATCGGAATGTAACATAAACCATGACAGCTTCGACAGTTTCGATGAAGACTCCTTCCATTTTTCATCTTTTGCGACGAGGATACGCTTCCGCGCGGAAAATCTTCGTCGCCCTCGGGACGGAAAAGCGGGCGACGCCAGTCAAGAAAAATGATAAAAGATACCGGGGCTCGCGCCAGAAAGAAATTCCAGCTCTGCTTTCGTTAGGATCTCTCGACGCCGCGTGTGCAGGATTTTTCTGGATTTCCCATCGACTTAACTGCGGGCGCCCTCTTCCCCGTTCCCCATGGTTTGAGGAATGTCTCGCGGATGGTTGGCGGTTAGTTCCTTCACGGGCACAATACCGCGAGCCACTCGAGCAACTTTTTGCCACGGCCAAGTCAAACTCGAGGACGGAAAATCGCCGATGCCATTGTTACATCGTCGGGGCAATGGGGCGAGTCGATTCCAAGCTGTTCCGTTCCCTCGCGCACCCTCCGACATCGAGCCACGATTCTCAACCTTTCCGCCTTGGCGTTTCTCGTTTCGCCATTTGTCCACGCCGCCTGTTATTTCTTCTCGCCGCTATCTGAACACGCTTCACATCCGGACAATGTCCGCCGCGTTCCTTTCTCGACGGCAGCAACAGCGACGGTGGACGGCGGCGACGAGGTATCGTTGCCGTTGTTATCCCACCGCCTCGAATTCGATACGTCGACGTGATCTCTCGCGAGGTGGGAAAGGGTGGATGCGGAAAAAGCGTGGCCGAGATGGCCGTGTCGTGTGCGAGCTGATCGATGGAGCATGAAACCACCGATAACACGACCCCTGGTCCCCGCGTGTCGTACGGGCGATATCTCGATTAGCAGCGTTAGTCTTGAATTGCCAGTCACATCGCCGGGGTCGATCCATCGGGGACAATGAGACACAGGGGTATCGGAATATCGATCGCGAGGGACAGCGCCGCGGAAAGGAGAGCTGGCGGATTTAATCTCCCTTTTATCATTAACATCTCCCAAGCTCTCGCCCGAAAATAAAACGTATCAGGCGCTAAGAAGACGTTTGTCACGTTGAATTTAAATGTCTGATAACGAAGTGATACATTTGCATGCAAAGAAGTTCTAAATTTTGATCCGTTCATCTCCATAATTCCATAATTCGCGTGCGAATGTGCCCGAAATATGACTTTAATTGCGAATTGAAATTGAAACGTTACACGCTGATATCAAAATGACTCGTATTTTGCGGCGGGGAAAAATTTTTTTCATTTTAGCTCTTATTTTGCCATTCTGCAACTATACAGGTACGTACGGCTCCATTCGAAAATAAATGTAATGCATATAACGTCACTTTTGACATTATTCAGCACCGACATTGTTCTGCCATTTTTCAACACTCGAGTTTAGATTCGTCTCGGGGGCAGAGTGTTTTCAGAGCGCGTAACGAAATTATTTATAACGAGAATGTGCATTCTCTAATGCAAAATATATCCCGCCTCGATTTTCCCTGCCGCGTGACAATGGCGAGGCAGAGCGTTGCCGCTATGAGATTAACGATCATTATCAGCGCATGTTTTCTTTCCATCTGCCGCGCAATTCGGATGCGCGTGCGAAACGCGTCCGCGTTTCACCCACGTCGCGCTACATTCCCGGAAACGTCTCGCCATCCGTATCCCTAAGTCAGCGTCGTCCGCTGGAAGCGGAGATGAAGAAACAACCGCGAAGATAGAAATATATAGCGCCATGTAACCGGGACGACGACGACGACGAGAGAAAGAGGAAGGGAACCGGGCTAACAAGTCGCGCGCACGATTCCGGAAATACACGGCGTCGTCGGCGACATTCTCGCGCACGCGTTCGCCGCGAGAAAGAAACTACGTGCCGGAACTTCAGAATTTTATGTATGGCATTTCGTCGCCGAAGTATGCCGACTCGCCGTGGAAGAATAGCTCCCGCCGTCTCCTCGCGAACTTTCCGTCCCACCGCCTTCGAAGAACACCGCAGCTCGCCGCGCGCTTTCTTGTCGTCGGATCGCACCTACTTTTTCTTCCGTAAGAGAGTCTCCGAGAAAACTCCACTGAATATTTTCCTCGCCTGGGCTCCCGATCATCGCCGCGGCCGCCGCGCGTTCCCGCTAATACCGCGGCGATGGAAAAGTTTCGCGCTGGACTTACCTCCCTTATATTCCGCATTAATACCGCGTTGATAGAAAAGTCTGACGAGGCACGAGACCGCGAATAGCATTCCGGATATTATACGAAAAGCGGTACTATTAGGGATAATTGCTGAGCTCGTCAACAAATCGCCCTTAAAAATTAAATATTAAAAAGTTATCCCGAGTCGAAATTTTGATCCTATGTTGAACCTTTAATTCTATTATACAGTAGGACCTAAGACAGTAAAAGAGATCGAACTACAAGTACAAAATTTACTCCTACTTTAAAACTGATAGTGTCGAAAATTTCTACTTTTGCCAATTTAGCATTGCATTAGGTCCTTTTAAGTAGAAGCTAAAGTAAATTTTTAGAATCAAAGATTCAAGGGAGGAGTAAAAAAATAAAATGTCATCAAAGTAAGTTATTGCTGGTCTAAGATATAGACTATAATCTAAGAGAAGACAATAGACTTGTATTTATATAAACCATTGACGAGATATTGCTGGTCTATGTAGGTGTATAGATCAGCTAAGTAGGTGTAAATTATCCTTAAAAGTGTCAAAATAATAAATTTTCGACTTTGGATATCTTACGGTACCACTGAGAATTTTATTTATGTCATATATCTTAGGAACGCGAGGAAACCTTTATATCATTGATCGTGTTTCGTTCTTTGCCGCGATGTCTTTTGCCGTCGAGAAACTTCGGTCGATTTTCTCCCTTTCAATATCGCCAGCGAAATTCAAAATAGACTTGTATTTATATAAACCATTGACGAGATATTGCGCTTAACGATCGCGGATTAAACGTGTCGTGACCCCAAAAAATGGCGCGAGTCAGTCTTCCACGGCTGAGGTATAATATTACGGTGCGCCGGTGCATGCAAATTTTATTGTTTCCCCGACCGAAATTAGTTCGCGGCTATATGAACTCATATATTCCGAAAACTCGTTTTAAATTTTTGAGATTGTTCGTAAAAAATTCCATCCGCGGTTACTCATAAAAATGTACGACGTTGCGTGGAAACGCGCTTTAATGACACCGATGCTCTGTTTAACTTTTTACCGTATTAATTCCGCCGAAAAAAAAAGGAGGAGTAGAAGAAGCGACAGAAAAAGGGATCGTCCGTCGTGGCCGCGTCCGCTCTTCTCGCGCGGCCGATTTTGCCGCAGATCTCGATTCGAGATGATACGCGCGCGCTTTCTCCCCCCCGTCGCCGAGATTCGTTGTCGCCGACACTGACGGTGACGAGCTGGAACGTCCATGGCCGGTGTTACCGTTTTGTATGTACGAAAGCTTCCGCAACGGAGCCGGCGGTAGCGTAAAAAGATTAGCCGTGCACGCGAGTTTGTAATGCTCTCACGAAAATCCAATTACCTCCGCGTCCCAGAATTGTACGAGCAGGTGCGGCGTAATTGTCGAACCGGTTGTACATTTACTGCCTTTGCCCGGTAACTCGATTATTTATTCGCGCAGAACTTTATTTTACATCCGTCCCCCGCTCTTTCCGCGCTCTTCTTCTGCTCCGCCACTCTCTCTCTCTCTTTCTCTCTCTCTTCCTCTGTCTTGAACGGTCATAAAGTCGGTCGACAGAAGGGGGCAAGATTTCGCGACGGGGAAAATATTGTTTCCAGGCGCGCTTTAAAAGGAAACGCTTCGACTTCCGCGGCTCGATCGAAAAACGACAAAGGCACGCCGGAAGGAAACCCCTCTTCCCCTTCCCCGCGAAGCAGGAGTCGCGATTTCCTTTCCCGTTCTGCCGGGAATATCGGTCGACTAACGGAATCGAGACTGTATGGGGGCTATATAACGTTTCGAGAGGAAACGGAAATTCAATTGTTCGTAGCGATTGCGGGCGGGGAACGGCACGACGATCCGCGACGTCCGAAAGAGGATCATGGAAAACTGATTTTTTTCCAGCTCCCGCCCGTCCCTTCTCCTCTTTTCTCTATTTTCGGCCAACGAGCGTAGAAATAGCGGTATTATTGGCTTATACGTCTCGCCGCCAAGACAATACACTCGCAGCCGTACATTCCTGCGGAGGGAGCCGATACCGGGCTCCTACGGTACCACTACGTGACTGAATCGCATCTCCACCCGGAGAAATCGGAGTTAGATCGTAATTCAGTTTCTCGCCGGGGGAAGCCCCGGTATTATTTTCGATATCTCGACTCGCGCGTATAAATAGAAACGACACCGGATGTCGCCGGGTCGATCGAGGACGAGGATCCTCCGAGCTTTTCCGACTTCGTCAGATTCGTCTCTCCCCCTGCCGCCTCCAACATCCCCCTCGTTTATCAACCCCATCCATGCCGGTATCTTCCGGTTCACGGTTCACGGATTTTCCCTCGGTGTCCTATCCCACCCGCGCGGCTTCCTCGGGAGAGGACTCTTAACATCCGCTGGGTCAAGTCGAGAAATAGGTAAAGAAACTTGTCGCTGTCTCTCTCTCTCTTTCTTTCTGTGTCTTCTTAGGGATTCGGCCCAAAGGGCGAGCGATCGTGGCGCGCACGGTTCATAAGAACGTAAGCCCGGCGAGGCCGGGAGGAGGGGAAGGAAGAGGGCATGATTTATCGCGGCTGCGAACTAAGATGTATCGCGAAAGTACGAGCCGAATCGGATAATCACGGCGTGGCGGATGGTGTATGGAGGCGCGGCGGCCTCCTCGCGAGGAGAACGAAGACGAAACTATCAGCGACCGATAAAAATCGACACGTCTTCTTCTCCGATCTGTCTCGCCCCGCGCGAAACGGTACGCCATCCAATAACGCCACCGATATTGAGTGACGGATGAATTATTAAAATAGGGCGAGTACGTCGCACGCAGAATGCGAAATGAAGTCCGATGAAATTTTCCTCTGGCCGTCGATTTTCGGCGATTTAAATTATACAAAATACGGTGTAATTCAATTACCCCGCGGGCAGCGGCGCATTATAATGCAATCAAAGGGTGAAGAGTTCTGGGCATACCAATTTCGTCCACGCCCATATATATCTTTAATCAATTATTCCGCGATATTACGGCTCATTATTAATTTGTGTTGTTTCAAACCCGCTGCCGTACGATGTTATTTGGAAATTTCATCGATCCCCGTTCGGAAAACATGGACGCGGGAAATTCGTAGAAATTAATTTCACGATCGGGCGAGCCATTCGTGATTTTTGTGACTCGAGCGCGTTACAAATTGAGGATACGGCAGATCGTAGCGCGTCGTTTGTCCGACACGCTTACAACTGACTCGAACGGGACCTCCAACGATACTTTGCCCGTTTGAATTTCTACTTGGAGAAAAGACAAATACGCGCGCGCGCGCTCTTAATCGACTCGGTCGGCGAGACCAAGGATCATTACTCATCGTACCGATATGAAAGAACCGAGGAACTATCGGGAGACATTTCTTAAGACGCGGAGGGGCGGGGTTAAGCTGACGGAAAATCCCGGAAAAATCCCTCGGTGCGAAATGTCGAAACCCTAACGAAACGATGGGCGGAGAATTTTCCCCGGTAAGCTCGGGCGTCCTTTATCATTTTCCTCGTGCCGAGCCAGCTTTTCCTCCGGCGAACGGCTACAAGGGGCTTAAATGTCTCTCGACGTCGTACGAGATCGACAGAGTAATGGAGCAAGAGGCGACCTGGATATATACCTCGCGAGGTTAATGTTTACGTCACGTCGCGACTAAACGGGGGAGGGGAAGGGAGAGAAAAGTCTGCGATTACATGTCGACGTGGAATCATAATAGCCGGATGCTTATTCGTCGATCGATCGCGCGAGTGTTCGATTGAGCCCTCTTGGCAGCTCCAGTCGCGCGTCGCGCCGTCAATATTTGCCGACGTCGCGTTATAATTTCGAATCGACGAACGAGGGAAAACGTCGCAGCCCGAGTTCACGGCGCAAATGTCACTCGGAACAGAAAGGCCGCCTATCAATCTCGCGACACAACATCGATACGCATTTTCCGTTTAATCCTCCTGGTAATTTCCTTAAACAAATACTGCGCCGCGCGGATCCACGCGAATTATTTTCGCGGGACCGCTTGCGATTAAAAACTGCGTCTCCCTCGTTCTCTCTCTTTCTCCCGCCCTCTCTCTCGTCCGTATAATCCTGGGTGGCTCAACCGCACCGCTGTAATGGAAAAATCATCCCCCGATACGATATATGACGTCCGCGAAATTCACTCTTTCTCCGCCTCCCCCCTGCCCCGTTTCCCTCCATCCTGTATCTTTTGTTTGCAAAAACGCCGACATGACGGAAAATATTTCACACGCGAAATTAACGAAGCATAATTGCTTCCCCGTTCACGTGTCGATATACAACGTTAACGTTTACGATATTTTGTTAGGAAATACATCTCGTTTGTGCGATAACGTCAAGCTTCACGCTTGAAGCGATTCTTATCAGCCGCCATTAATCGGTTGCGAAAATGGAGCCGTTAAATTCTGCTCGATCCTGATAACTCTCTAAGCCACCGAGAACATCTCGCGAGGTCCGCGCGTCGCGCGCGCCCGTAGCTTGCGAAACGCGGAGCGTAAGAAGCGTCGTAAGAACGGGTGCGCTAAGATAATAGTAGCTGCCACCGCGGCACTGTCTTACGACACACCCTTGTGTCGCCCGACCTCCTTCACTCAGCATCGTCAAGTACGACGATAACCATTATAATCAGGAGTTTTGCGCTACGGCGCGACATCACCTTCCGCATACGCTCGGAGTGTATTTCGTAACGTAGCATAACGAAGCACCATCGCTCGGAATTGTTATAGTTACGGTCTTGGAACGGATATTATCTCGCGGCTGCAGACGGAATGGAACAAAAATAGTTCCGTCGCTCGAGAACCAGAAAGGGGCTCGTCTGTAATAACTCTACTAAAGAGGCATAGGGGGGGCGGGTATTAATAAATTGCGATCAATTGGGCCAGTTGGACGCGCGCAAATTAAAAAGTGACAACGGAGCGTTTGCGCACCGTATTATAACCGTTCGAGTCAGATTACTAACGGGGGACGCTCGTCTCTCGGCTCGGAATTTGACAGCATTTGAGAATCAAGTTGCGAGAAAAGCAACGCGCAGCGGATGTTTTGCGCCCGTGACAGACCGTGTCGAAAAAGAGACAAGCTGGATCTGAGTCAACCGTCGTTATCTGGCTGTTTTTATCACCGGATACTGTCGCGCGCGTTCCAGTATGACATATGGTGCAATGCAGTTTGCACGTAGAACGATGGCGTGTCTATCTTTTTTCGCCTCTCTCTCTCGACGGCTGCCCTCGATATCTTTCTTTCGCCGTTGCATTCTCCACTATCAATCGCGGTGATGATCAAGAGTTTTGCCTTTCTGAACAACATCCCAGCGTGCTCCGTGCAATTTTTCCTCGCGACGTAAGGGCCCTATCCCTCTTACGGCATTTCGGCAATCGAATTCTGCTTTTTTTTTTCCTCGGCAATTTCCAGAATTATCTCATTGAGCCACTTTTCTGAATTATTTGAATTATGAATTTCCGCAGAGCCATTTCCCTCGTTCTTTCTTTACTCTGCCACTGGCGCCCCTTTATTACGGGAGCCCCTCTTTCGACGGCTGCCTCGATATCTTTCTTTCGCCGTTGCATTCTCCACTATCAATCGCGGTGACGATCAAGAGTTTTGCCTTTCTGTACAACATCCCAGCGTACTCCGTGCAATTTTTCCTCGCGACGTAAGGGCCCTATCCTTTTACGGCATTTCGGCAATGGAATTCTGCTTTTTTTTCCTCAGCAATTTCCAGAATTATCTCATTGAGCCACTTTTCTGAATTATTCGAATTATGAATTTCCGCAGAGTCATTTCCCTCGCTCTTTCTTCATTCTGCCACTGGCGCCCCTTTATTACGAGATCGTACATTCTGTAATTATTACTGTCACCATTCGCCACTGAGAGAGACGCTCCGGCGTTAATCATAATTGGCCGAATTACGGCAAATTGCTAGGAAAGGAAGAAATGATTAAAGATAAGGAGCCCTTAGCTAGCGGATCGATGGAAGTGAAGTAATATACAGTCAGCTCATTACGGGCCTCTACAGAACATTGGTGCGTATCTCGTCCGCGAGTTTGCGACCTCGTAAACTCCGAGTAATCACTTGCGGGAAATGAACTGCCACGTTTTCCATGAATTTCGCGCGATAAAGAAAATCTACATTGAAAAGCTTCTGATCCTCGGTTGTAGGAGTTTTTATCAAAGTATAATAAACGCCGATCGCACATCGATTGTTGACGTAAGTAGCCGAAATATGGACAGCATACGCACGACTTAGGCCCGGTTTCACCAGCGTTGTTTAACTTTAAGCTTGGCTTAATTCGTTCTTTGTCTCTTTCTAAAGTAACAGTTGGAAAGAGGCAAAGAACGAATTAAACTAAGCTTAAAGTTATGCGATGTTGGTGAAACCGAGCCTCAACCGGTCTAAGCATTTTTTTAATTGTTTCCTAATATTATTTTATTATTTCCACTAAAAACTTTTCCGTATTAACAAAATGGAAAATAATAGCTCAGCGCGGTGGCTCATCGCCGCTAAAATGGCGCGGGATCGGCCCCGAACCCGTTAAAAAATTTTTTTTGGAGATTTAACATATAGACATGATAACCGATGCGTGACGCGTGTCCTCGGCGCGTGCTTCGGAAAGATCATATCACGCTAACAACGAATCAGGTATTCATCGAACGCGCCGGTCACTAAATCGCGCAATTAATTGAAAACTATCGCGCGACGCGTGCTCAGTACTTCCAACGAGTTGTCGGCGCAACGGCATAACGATTTCAACCTGGAATTAACGCGGAAACACGCGTCGTTTGCCCCGCGCCGCGCATTAATCCGGCGTTAAAAAAAAAAGGATAAATAAAAAAGGGGTACGCGTTCGTTCCCGTCTCCAATTAACTACGGTCAGATTTATCTTGACTAGCGATGGAAACTGCTGCAGCGCGGTTTTGTGGAGAGTATACGTAACCCACATGGTCTCCTGCGAGACGGGAATCTATGTCGACCGCGCGCGCGCGTTATTCACAATTAGGAGACGGCGAACCTTTGCCGAACACGGCTGAATATGCGAACAGCTTGTTTTTCTTTGCTCGATGTCTCATTAAGTCGCCACTTCTAAGAGAAACCTGTGCGTCCGATACACTTTAACCATTTATTCGTCACCAGTGACCTTCTCTAAAATGAGATTAAATTGTAAATTTGGATAGAAATACGCATTCGACGATATTCGTATTTATTTTGTTCATTTACTTTTCGTTTCTTGTATTTAATTCTTAAATGCGAAATAATGTCGTTAAGAAGAAACTCGATCGAAATTTGTGTATACGTATGCAAGTTCTATGTTTAAGATTACGTCGAACACGTGTAAAAATATAGAAAAATGTACTCGAATAGAGGAAGTCAAAAATGTGTGATTTTAAAAGTGTCCGGGAGCCTTTTCTCAATGGATCAATTGACTCAATCCTTTTTACCTCGGACAACCAACTGGGAGGATGAAATCAGGGTAGAATAATCGACTCGGCATTTCGAAGGCGTATAAATAGAAGAAAAGAACGATGCGAAATCGTTTTAAAACGTAGAAAGAGAGAGAGAGATCGTTCAAAGGCGAAAGCTCGAATCGTTCTGTACGCGAATGGTACCCATAAAAGTAATCTTGTGCACTTTCAACTTTCGCGAAACGCGTTCCACAGCGGCTTATTGCCGCGATAATTATTTGTTTCGCGAATTGAATAAAAATTCAAATGAGTTCCACAGAAACTTTGCAACCCTTCTCGTTGCATCAGGATAGGTGGAAGCGGCAAGAGGAATCGAATCATAGAGGCTTAAAACCGAGAGGAGGGAAGAGGAGAGAGAGAGAGACTATAGGAGACGAGAACTAAAACTTTGATGTTACGTTATTACGTTCCGTAGGTAGTAGGGAAGCTTTTCCGTAAGCTAATATTGCACCGAAGATCGGCAACAAAGCCTGCACGGAGATTCGCGTCAGGAGAACAATCGCTGCCGCTCTTTCTCTCTATCCTTTCTCCTCTCTCCATGTTTCGCAGGGAACAAATCGCGCGCGAGATTTCGTAGACATGTCGGAGAACGTACGATTCGGGCGAAAGTTTTAAACCTGCTCGCGAAACGAAAGTTGTTTGCAACTTGCGTCGAGAGCGTTATTTCTGCGCACGGAAAATATCCGAAATATCAAATCGCGTTTCGAAAAGAATGGGACGGAAACGCGAGAGTTCTTCGACTTCGTCGCGGCCCGCCTTCGCGAATATTGCATTCTCCTTCTGCCGACGGACGAAGAATGCTTCGATTCTCCGGCGACGGACGTTCCGAACGAAGATGGATGCGTAAAAACTCGGCAAGTGGATGTAAATCGTGCGCAAACCGAGTTTCCGTTTTATCACGCCCGCCGTTCTCCCGCTATTCTTAAACGCGCATTGATTTCGCGACTATCTCAGAATAAAATGCAGCCCCACGACGAACATAATTATTGCGGATAGAATTTTTCAGATTACTATGAATCCAATTGTCATATATTTTAACGCGGTTCCTCCGCTCTCACACTTTTCTTTTTAGCACAGAAAAAGCAAAGCTAAAGGTAACTTTGCGTCGCGATATAAAAAGATTACCAGATAAATAATAAAGTTCGCTAATAACTATCGATTCTTTTTCTTTTTTTAGTTAATCAACAGTCTCGAAATAGTAGTTTTAATGGCAGCGTGTTTATTGCGGAATTAAAACATTTTCCCAATTTGATGGTGCGAAAAATTAAAGCGTTCATGCTACAGTCAACAAAAATAGCACGTATTCGCGATATCGCTGCAAGTATCGACAGTTTTGTAACCAAAATAGCGAGGCGAAACTCGAGTGAAATTTTCCACCTCTGAACATCCCAACGTCATCTTGACGGTGACGACATTGACGTCGACCCAAGTATTAACTTTCTGCAAAACCGCCCATAGATAGTAACATATTACAAACATAAGCACTTTCTTGGGTCCACATTGCAGACCTTTCATTTTTACAATAATCCATCAAAATCCAGAAAATGTATTATAAAATACGAAGCATGCAGAAAAAGATCGCCGTTAAAATGCGGATTTTTATGATATATTTTTTATGACAATCTCCGTGGCAATTTTCACTCTTTATTATTCAAACTCAGAGCTACGTCGTAAAATCTAATTCTTTGAAATAGTTCTTTTTCATTTCGCAAATTTTATTCAAATTTTCGATTTTATTTTGGAAGTCGTTTAAAATTAATTTTAAACTATTATAAATAATATTTAATTAATCACAAATATTATATGATGTAATATAATGTTTTGAATCTCGATTTCCATGACATTTTCAAAACGTGTATCATTTTCAAAGCTAACCATAAATATATTAAATTGACAATGCATAAAGTTTTAACATTTTATTCAAAATAAAATCGCGTTGGGTTTTCTTTTGTTTTATTGAAATCGACAATCGGTATTTAGTTTCGGTGCCGCACTTTATATAACTGGAAACAAGAGGGTGAGTGGACGCCAAAAATCCGTTTGCTTCGGGCGGCGAAAGTTGGGATCGGCGCTGCGAAAATGCAAACCGCGGACGAATATAGCGCGACGAAGTCACGGAACGTGGCAGACGTGCCCGGGGGCGTCGGGAAAGGGGGTTGCAATCTTCGCGTAGCGAACAAAGCGTCTTGGAAAATCCGTGGTAATGGAGCGACGCGAGGGTATACGGCGATACGTAATCCGGGTGTTTACTTAATTAAAAGTAATCCATTACTGGCGTATCCCCTGGCGTCCTCTGCGAAGGCAACTCCCGTCCGCCTCCTAAGAAAACGCGTATCTGCGTGTCTGCGCATTCGCTACGTGTTTTGTCCCCCGACGAAATTACGCGGCGTAATAATGGCATTCGGGACAGGCGAATGCGGAATTAAATGCGTCACGGTTGAGCGTAATTAAACGTACTTTCGACACACGCGACATAGTTTCTCGCAAACATTTATGATAGACGCACTTTCAGCCTCTTCGTTTTTCCATTTTATGCTCTTTTTCATTGTCGATATTCAATGCATATACACGGAGAGAATCTCTTAAAATTTGCCCTGAAAACCATGTAATCGTGGGACAACATGGCATTTTTAACAACTTTGTGAGAGTTTGTTGAAATTTTACCATACATTTTACTAGTAATTATACTTAGTACACATTTTACTAGTAAAATGTATGGTACAATTTCAAAAAACTTTCTTCGAAATGCCAAGTGTCGACCTATGATTTTCAAGATAAATTGTGAGAGAAAATTCTCTCCGTGTAAGGATACGTTTTTTTATTTATTCTATTTATGGAAGAAAGAAAGAAAATATATGTAGGTGTATATAAATAATGTCTCTTTTTCTTTGTTCGGAGAAATTGTCTATAAAAGAATAATGTGACCTAAAAGCCTCGCCATAAATGGTGCAGGAGTTAAAAAAGTTAATGTATTATGAAAAGGATACATATCACACTAGTATAAAATTTGCAAAAAAAATCCTTTTTCCTCATATAATTTTAGAATGAGGAGATGAATATTTTATACGGCACATATATTTTATTCGAAAGATTGTTCCGATATCGATTTCCAACTCAGAACTTCTAATGAAAGATGCAAGCCTGACAGTCTAGTCTAGTAAGGAATAAGGATGCCCCGTTAAAAATAATAGATCGACTGGCAATAATCGAAATCTCGATCTTCCTGGCGCAGCTATTACTGGTGGCTCCAAGAACCGTAGCGCGTGAATTATTTCACAGGCTGATAAACGAGATTAGTCGCAGGGAGCACGCTTAGAGCGACGCCGCACTTATGTATTCCGGAAAGTGCTCGTACAGACAAGTTTGGATATGTGGAGGTGCGATACCGGAGAACATAATGCTTCCTTGAGTAACTCGACCCGTTTGATGCGTAAAACACCGGAGAAAGGACCGGTATCCCGAAGACGTTCGATGTGAACGGAGCACGCGTCATTTCGTTAACGGCTCGATTTTACAGAAAGTGCGCAAGTTGAAAGAACAATAAGAATTTAATCCAGATGCAAAACGAAGATCCGGGGTGCGACGGAGTTAGTCTTGAGGCGCGCCGTGATTCGACAGAAATCCCGTCGAGCGCAATAAAAGCGCCGTATATAAATCTACGCAAGTTTCCGTTTCTCGCGAGAGAAAATGTCGACCAGAGTGTCCCGGATCTTTCACGACTTCCAAATGCCTATTCCACGTAATCGGTGCAAACGGCGATGTCAATATGATGTTAATATTTCCCACTGATGCGAAAAGGAGAGAGCAAAGAGCAGAGAGCAGTGGAAGGAAGAAAGAGGGAGAGAGTTCTTCTAAGAGCGTGTAGCCACCCTCCCGTTAAATGTGGATAAAATGTAGGATAAAGTGTAGAAGAGGGGTAGAAACGCTCGGTAACGGTAATTATTTTCCTTTCCCGGCCGTAACTGCTCAGCCCACAGGCTAACGGCGACGGGGGACTGCGCTTTTCACGGATTAATTAAATCGTTCGCGGAACGTTCACCGAACAAATACTTCTCGAGTCGAAACGAGGTAAGGTAGGGGAGGGAAAGCGCGGGCGTCTCAGCCGAAGCAAGCAAGTGGAGGCGAAGGAAGAGGAAAAGGAGGAGGAGTAGGGAAAGAAGGAGGGCAAGTCCTTGAAACTCACGTCGTCCCTTTCTATCACATCGACCGCTGAGCGAAAGATAGTGAGTTCGCGATAATAAGAGCCACCGGGACGAGCCTATAAAACGGGGTTTTGTGCGCGAACAATGCGGAGTCTAAAATCCACCCATCTCCCCCGCGCCCTCGGCGTGCCGCGATATATGTTCTAGCGAGAGGGAAATCGTAAATTCATATTTTTCCTTAACTTTTCTCATATCCCGCGCATTTGCTAGCCGCCACGTCGTCGATATCCTCTCGCTCGCCGTCTCTCTTTCGCCTCCACGCTCCTCCGTTCGCATGTTCCAAAGTGCGAGCACCTCGGAAGCCGAGTACATTATCGGGCATGGTAAAGGTTCGCGAAGTTTATTGCGAAACTTGTACTTAACCGTAGATGCCGCGATAGGCCACGACTTTCCCCTCCCGTACGGCCCTGCGCTTCGACGGTACGGGCGCGATAACCGTTTGTAAAAAATTTCCCTTCGGCTTTCTTCCCACACAAATTTTTCCGCGCGCGAAACCTCAAAGGTCTCGGAGCTAAATAACATTTCCGATAAGCTACGACGTTTATGATAGACAACGCGGCAGATTTACAGTTTTAGAAACATTGCTCAGAATATCTAAGAAACTTTGTGCGAATGAAATGGCTCTATTAGTCAGCACGTTTGCCGAGACAAAATAGACAATTTAAAACGATAACAATCGATAATATAAATACGGTTAAATTCATATAATCGAAAGATGACGAGGAGCGACAGATAACCAGGAGGCTTAGATCGTTTATGCATCGTCGATGCACGTCGGCGGGACAAACCAATATGAACGACAGCGCCAACGTAATTAAGCCGCGTCCGTCAAGGAAACCGTCGTCCGCACCGGATGCACTTATGTTTTCCCTCCAAATATATTTTTACCTGACGCATTAGCTAATTGGGTGAAGACGATCGCTCGACGGTCGACCGGAAGCGGTAGAGGCCCGGCTCGCCTGCGCATCAGCGGCAGGAGGGTGAAATCGTTTCAGGACATATCGCAGCCCAAATTACCTTAACGACCGCGAAACACCTAACTCTGGCCGGAGTCCGATCCGCTGGCAAGGTAATCGAGGATCCTTTGGATAACGATCACAATGAGGAGGCAACCTTCCAACCCGGTAAGGCCAATGTATGTGCGCGAACGAACGTAGGGGAGGGCCACCTACGGGAAATGACTATGCGCGTCCTGAGAAATCGCTAATGGAGATTGTACTGCTATCCACTAACTCGCCCGAAATCCCCCGGGATGTAACTGCCTTCAAGATTCCCCCCCTCTTCCGCTCCCTTGGGAACGGCACGGTTAGCACCTGCGGCCAGATAATTGGAAAATGCAAAAACGAGTGTTTACGAAAATTCTTGTGTCTTCGGCGCGCGCGCAGCAACGAACGTTTCGGTTCGTCGTGTAATTACATGTACGCGTAACATTTCCAATTCAACGACATTTATGACGAAATATTTCACAGAGACAGGGCACGGTGAGTCGCTCAAAGCATAAAACTTGTGAGAAAAATTGAGAAACTCGCGCGTATAAATGTTACAATAATCCTTTCCATTTCCAATATACATATGTATGTGCATATTTTATTTCAGATAAAACGTATTTCTTTTTTAACACTCTTACTGCGCTCCGCATCCGAATGCGCAATGTTTTCGTAACATTTATACGCGGACTTTTCAATTATTCGGCAAGTTCCAAACTGAAAAAGTTTAATACGTTCCGGCTAGATAAACATATATAAATAAGCGAAAAAGAAAAACAGATATAACGTGCTACCGCTAAGTGACGCGGACCCGAGTGCATAAAAAGATACTTGGCCACATGTGATACCATTTTGAGGGCTACAAACGCGGGGAGCGCGCATGCTTAAGGACCTAGCCGAGTAGATGAGCGTAATGGCCGCGGCGAGTTTCCGGCGTTTTTGCCGGCGGTTTTCGCACGGGAACGCGGCGAGTATCCGCAAATAAAACGCGCGCACCGCTCTACGACGCTTTAACGCGCGCATCGAATGCATCGCGAATGCGCTTCCAAAGCCCAGGGGGTATCCTGTGCATTTACATCCCTTACGCGGCAACATCTTCCCACACTGCAACCCGCAGACACGCCCTCGAAAGCGCCCGGGCACCCCCTCGCGATGGCGCCGTACGCGCCTTGTATCGAGGCGAAGACTATGCACCCCCATCCCCCCATCCCTCCACCTGCTCCGCACCATAAACGTCGGCGCCGCGTCCTGGCGGGATATACCAAACTCTTCAAGTGGGATCTCTTAGATGGAACCTTGCCTAATGCACTTCCTGCATCATCGCGCTCTACCGC
Organism: Vollenhovia emeryi; assembly: GCF_000949405.1. Classification (NCBI taxonomy): domain Eukaryota; kingdom Metazoa; phylum Arthropoda; class Insecta; order Hymenoptera; family Formicidae; genus Vollenhovia; species Vollenhovia emeryi. The sequence goes on along the minus strand of NW_011967232.1, from coordinate 248,067 downwards.
GAGTTACAAGATTCAAAACCCTGAGGAGCTCATATTCCACGACAGGCAATAAGGTCGAGTACCTTTGACGGGATGTCTGTTCAGACAACACGTTCAATGTGAACGAGACTTTAAAATCGTCGGAATTGGCTGCGCCAACCCGCCAATATGAGGATCCTGCGTATGTGCTTTACAATTTCCGCTCTTGCGCTTTCGATTGCAGAGAGCAACATTAATTTCTATATTTTACAAGCACAGAACTCAGTGCTAATGAATATAGATCTCGGGTCTATAATAGAATTTCGTTTCTATGTATTATCACACGTAATGTACACAAAATAGATTTTTAGATTCGGTTCTAGTCTGGTTATACTTAAAAATCTGTTGTCCAAGTATATTTACAGAGTGCGAGTAACGATATATTTTCTTTCTTTTTAACAGTACATGCTTATGGTATTTTGTCTTATGTACATCCGACAAGAATCGATGCGAAATGACTTGGCCAAAAGTTCAACTTTTGGTCCAGTTTTTCCTTCTTCGGTAGGAAGGAAATACTGAATAAACTATTGCCTATTCACATCTTAAAAATAACGAAAGTAATACCGCGGATGTGAGTGGAATTTGACACAAGAAATGCGCCCCTTTTGTTTCATTTTTCGAGAAAGCTTCCGACGTTCTCGCGCTTCGAGAGCGGGGCTATTGGACGAAATTTCATGTCACAAGGGTGGACAGAAAATTTTAGGTCGACTTCGCGCCGGAGTTTCGGTTTCCCTAATATCGACTGTATCCCCTTCTTCAGTCGCCCCATTGGCCGACCTCGAATACGTATCACCCCTTTCCACCCCGGCTGCACAGTGAAGTTTCCCTTTATATTTGCTCACCGAGAGATCTCTCTCGCCTTTCCTTCGAACGAGAGCGAAAGAAAGAGGGCGAGAATGAGAGAGTTCGGCCACTCGTATTCCCTTTTTACTCGTTTCTCCTTTTACCTCCCGAGACGAGCCATTCATCGATCGATCGGCGTCCTTCTCCCATGTGGTGCAAAAACACGAGCGAATAATATCGCGAACGGCCAATGCTCGAGTCCTCTCTCGCGAGAGAAGAGAGGGGGGAGGGCGAGATCGTTGAGGCAAATTTGTGAGTGAAACTACCGACGGAAATCCGAAGCGCGCCGTTTCGTTGGCGTATACGAAAATCTACAGTTTCTTGCGCTTCCTCCTCGCTACCCACCCGCCCTCCGGCCCTCGAGGGGCTGATGGATGGATAAAACGCGAGGCGCTTCTTTGAATGGAATCTTGATGCGGGACTTTCGCTGCGTCAAAAAGATTCGTTCCAAGTAATGGCGCGTGCCTTAAGATTCAACCTACGCTTCGCGAGGGTATCTCAGAAACGAGTGTAGCGATATATCTCTCGTACACGTGTTTTCTCCTACTATCACCTTTGTGAGCGAATTGACAGCGGGAGCTTTCAGCATGCCCTCAATTAACATTCCCCTTTATATTTCGTTATTCAAATTCTTCTTTATTTCGTTAGATTATGTACGCTGTAAAACAAATGTGCATTTGTTTCTACTGCAATTTCGAGAAAAATACGGATGAATATTTCACGACGGGATCAGTCGCTGCGAACAAATTTTCACTGATTTGTGCAAAAGCGAAGGTATTCGTGCACTCGCAGAAATATCGCGCGTCGATTTGCGATATATCTCCTGGGCGCATAACTGTACACATGTCGCTTACAGATTTAGTGGAGTATTGATATATTACTCGGAGATAAAGCACCTACTCGCGGCGCAGCGTCTTCGCGATACGATAAGCCGCACCTCGGAGACCCCCGCGCTGCCATTGTTATCTGGTCCGTTGGTCGGATCAAGATTCGCGGTAGGATCATCGCGCTATCTCGGGCACGGAATAATATCCCGCGGGTCCCGGAACGTAGCCCTTCCGGGAAGAGTCGGGAGGTCGGGGCCAAGAGTTTAGCGACAATAACGGTGATTAACGATCGGTGTACATTCTCCGGGACGGCTGTGTGTCGGAGGAGCACTCCCTAAATACGGTCGGCGTCGATGACTCGACCGACTCTCTCTCTCTCTCTCCGGTTCCCCATTACGTTGCGGCTACGTCTTGGTGTCCAGCTCGCGTCCACGTCCATCTAACTGCATCACGATCCGCCGTAGATCCTAAACCGGCGTGCGCGCGTCGCACGTGTACGTGCACGTCTTTTGTGTACGTACACATTCACGCACGTGAACACACGTGGGGAAAGCGGCTACGTGCATCGTCGCGTATGCACGCCCGTGGCGTGTACGTGGCGTGTACGTGCCGCTACATCGAAGTACGTGTCGGTGCTCCTCGTGCGAGCGCGCCGACGGCAGCGGTAGCGGCTGGCTAGGTGGTACGAGGTCTTGGATCGATCGACCATTCGTATGGTAATGTAAGCAACTACCGGACCGAACTGCTTGCCGGAGCCGAAGACCCTGTCGGCCAACCAGTGTTGGCGTGATGTCGAAGAGGAAAGGGAGGCACTCCCGGATCTTCCGCGCGCGCTCTCGTTCGCCAGGAGGAAGCGAGAGATGAAGGGAGAGAAAGAGAGGAAAGAGCGAGCGAGAGAGGCATCACTACGCTTCGACAATATCCACGCCTCGTCCGCTGCCGCTGACAGGGATGCCGACGTGGAGTCAGGAAACCGAACGATATGATCTATAGCGTTAGCGGCCCGGCGTTAGCGATGATTTAAGCGCATAAGTCCCAGTCTACAATAGAGATTTAAGCCCTAAGCCTTAAGAAATTGACTAATCACAGTCGCGCATTCTTCTCATACTTGACCGTGATTGGCCAATTTCTTAAAGCTTAGGGCTTAAATCATCTATTGTAGACTGGGACTAATGGATAAATCGGATGAGGCGAGTGCGTGAGTACCTCTGCTCGCGCAAACGCGTCGTGTCCGAGGCCGAAACAGACGGCTATCAGTTAATCAGCGCTTCCTGTTACGGTTTACGACGATTTGATGGATCGCCATTGCCGTGATGCGCGGGCGAGTTTGCGACCTTGATTCGCCCAGCAGAAACGTTGATAATACGTAATTCAGGGGCGGTCGAGAGGAAATCGCAGGAGAATTCGTTGTCAATGAACGGAGGATAATCCCTTCTAATTGACGAATTAGCCGTGCCCTGGGGAATTTATGCGCGAATCCTCGGGCGCCCGAAGAGGGATATTTATAGCTTGTAAACTTAATAATAATTGCTAATGAAACGACCATGGGAACCAATGTTAGCACAATGAGTAATCGTTAGGCTATGACCTCAATGACGATACAAGTTATCAATGTTAAATGCGATAGTAAGTCAATACACATTTATAGTTGAAAATATGCCTAATTATAGGCTATTGGGCTAACGACGCCGATACTTCGTTCAGTGTTTTAATTTGAGGCTGGTCGAATGTGCCTGCGACAGTAAAGTTGGAGGCGGATCGGGAAAACGGTGGCCCCTCGAGTTTCGACGTGATCTAATTCCGCTACAGTGGCGATATCGAGTGTCGCGTGTATCGTAACGCGAGGTTCGTTTACGATGCGATGAGTTAAAGTTGGTCAGGAACGACCGCCGGTGTTCGAGAAACAGCCCGAGCGTGTGCGTTATGGTTTGGCGGCAGGCAAGACAGCGCGAGTTGCCTGGATGACGGGGCACACATTGGCTAGTTTGGCCGGGCAATATCTTCGGCGGAGTGGCTACGGAAAGGAGACCATTGGATGCCAGGCGACCGTGAGAACCGGCGAGCACCGGGACGAAGTTATCGCGGCAAAGTGCACGGTAACTGCGTTACCGTTCACAAAGCGTTCTCCTCCCGCGTACTACACTCCAGCCTGGTCTCCGCGCTTTCGGAGACACAACCCACTTATCGAGATACCGTGAGGGAAGGACGATAGCCGCGGATGGGAATTGTTCTCGCGGCCACCGGAAAGTGCGGTCGACGATTGATTGGACGGCCCGGCGATTCCGCGACGCTTTCTTCCCTTCAAATGGCGGTCGCGTGCACGGAAAACATTTGCAGACTCCGGCTGCGAATAAGGGTTCCGCGTCACGGCACAAAGAGAGAGGCCTGTTTGTCAGCGTCGGTAGAAATGAAACGCAAATAAGGAAGGAAGATGACGTTCCTCCGGCGAGCGGGAGATAAGAATCTCGATTCGACGTGCGCGCCGGCGGATCTCTAAATGTTTGGAATTCATTAAGACGTTTATGATTCCGGAGGTACGCGGACCCGGGCGGTGTTTTAACGGTAACGATAACGTCGCGAGGAATCTGCTCGCCACCGCGAATGTAACGAATCGCTCTTATTTTCGGCGAGAGATACACAGCCGGGAACATCCGACGACGAATGGGTCAAGATTACGAAATTTCGTAATTAAACGCGGCACGAGGATAGGTGGATGAAGTCTCCGGGAAAACGGACGTTATTTCTGCGCTAAGTACCCGAAACTTTGTCACTTAAGAACTTTCGACTGTTATCAAGATCAGCCGCGGTTAGTGGTTCGCACATACCTCCGGTGAGAGCTGTCACTCTTAATTACTGCTCAAAAAATTCACACGGAGATTATGCCTTGAAACGAACGCGCTGGGATTATGCAGGCCCAACAATATCTGATTTTCCACAGTTTCCACGATGATATCCCTCTATTAATAACAGTTTTCATCGCCCGTTGATAGAGAAGTTTAATTTCCGTTTGTCAATCAATACTAAAAAGATAATTATAACAATGATAATTAAGATAGAATTTATCGGGAAACCCATTGGAAATACATCCGTAGGATATATTTATGCAGCGAAGCTCGTATTCTTAGGAACATATTTTTAATGAAAGAAACTTATTTTGAGCCTTTAAAAATTGGGGCAAACCTATAATATTTATGCAATTCGTCGCAAATTTCTTTTATTACCACACTGAAACAAGCCTGGTAGATTCAACTAGTCGTCTGTTAGAAAATAGACGAATTAGAATTTGTTTCAGATTTACCAGATGTGTAGCGAAGTCTGGCGAACCTTTGGTTATGAAATATCAAGCCCTGTCGTGCTAACTAGACATTCTGTTTGGTTTAACCAAAATACATCCTATCATACTTGTCTTGCTGATACAATCAAAGCATTTTTTCAGTG
>NW_011967232.1:204303-241889 GCF_000949405.1 Vollenhovia emeryi | reverse complement strand
TAGGTATCGTTTACCTTTTTAAATTTTACAATATATACCGCGATATTACTTGATTAATTTATTGATTTACTCTGGCCTGTTCGGACTGAATTTGATCTTAGTTACTTCTTTATGATATCCTATCCAATGGTTTGGGTTTGAAAAATTACGCCAAGATAGACGGTCGGAAAACGTAGCGTGAGCAAATACTGATTTCCACGGCGCATGAGACCGAGATATTTCCTATTTCGCTGGATATTATCACCTCCCCGAGACCATCGTGCTTCGGATGTGCTCCGTGCCTTTGCGGCGAGCCGTTGAGGCGTGCGCGTCATTCCTCAGCGAAGCGAAGAGCCGGTGACGTCGACAGACTTGCGCGAGCAATCTCTACCAATCTCGGGGTACGAAATCTGATTACGCGCCACTTCGTCCGCTTGTAAACTGGATACGTAAAATTAATTATCAGGAGGAGGCGGGAGACAGCAGGGAGGTAGATAGGAGGGAGGGATACGTAGACGACGACGACGGCGACGATGACGACAGTGAGGATGGTGGTGAAACCGAGATAGCGAGGGGATGGGCGCACCCCCTCACCGATGAAAACCGTTCCCGGGAACGAGGGGTACCGTGAAGCACCGAGGGCGGTGGAAGGGGTGGAAATTATACCGAATAGGGGTGCTGGCTGGCTGGTCGTAATGTCTTACTACGTCGGCGCGGCGCGCGGCAAGTCCCGGATCCCGGAGACGCTTTTAGACTAATGACGCAAACACGCGGAACAGGCGGAACGTGGCCCGCAAAATTGCCGATTCGTGGCGGAACAGTCAGCCGCGACTGTTTCCCGAATGCTCGGCGAATTTACGTCGCTTTACCGTTTCGGCCGCGCGTTTTCCCATCCGCGGGAGTTATCGGCAGGAATGCTATTGTGAGCCGTCAACGTGAAGCCGCGAACGACTCGCTCAAGAAATTGACACTCTCGGCCGATCCTTCGTTCGTCATCTCGACACTTTTTGTGTCCACGTCCATATTTTACGCTACCGTAGCTAATCATGGTTTGCTAAAAATGTTTTGCTGTCGTAACTACGCGGAAAGAATTTTTTCTTAAAATTTATCACGAAAATCGTTGGACAACATGGCATTTCGAAGAGTTTTATGAGTTTTTTCTTAAATTTTGCCATACATTTTACTGATGGAGTGTATGGTAAAATTTCAAACAACTCTCATAAAGTTCTTCGAAATGCCACGTTGTCCCATGCCTACATGATTTTCAGGATAAATTTTAAAAAGAAAATTCTTTCTGTGTATAAATTTCTAAACCACAGTAAACGCTTTGCTGCCGCGCCTAGTGCAATATAGGTACAATAGCAAAATATTTAGCTATCACAGTTTTCGCGTTTAAACAGTCTTTGTATGTATTTGTACTTTTTAAGCTGTTTAGGGTTATAGCTTCATCACAGCTCGCGGGCGTTTCCCTTCGGCCTAATTTCTCGCCCATAAAAAGCAACATGCATTCTCGGCCATGTTGTAACAGCAGAATTGCCAATAATCCGTGTGTAAATACAATTTGAATCGGACATAGCGGATTCGATATGGATCGTGCTTTTCATTAAAAGAAGGTATTTACTGGAATCACCATCGCGGCACGCCAATGGAAACTCATACCGCGTACGCGTCGTGGCGAGCTTGTGTTTACCGCGTAAATGGACATCTCGAATTCAATTTGGAGTAAGCAATTTTAATAAGCGCCATTCGCCATTGTTATAACTTTTATCTCGTTCTCGCGCACATATAGCTTCCTTAAACTCTACAGCGAACCTGATAGTCAGTTTATTCAGCAGGATAAACAGAACAAACCGCATTCATCGTTTTATCGTAGAAAAATGGATATTATATTCTTTTGTCCATTCCATGTCGACTGTCGAAGTAATAATAACGATATTAAAATAACGCGATAACATAATAGTTGTTATTATTAGTATTGTTATACCGCGTTATTTGTTGCTTTCCCGTTCGGTATACCCGGCCGAATATAAAGCGGCGCGTTTGATTTATCAGGCGAATTACTTTTCGGTTGTCCCGGTACTAATCCGCGAACGTTCATAGTCGCGTTTAAAAAGTTCAACCTTAAAACACGACGTTATCTGTTACGCCGGGTAGTAAACACCGTTTATGGACGCTTGCTATTGCCAATATAATACCCGGGGTCGTGTCTCTTTCTCTCCCTCTCCGTGTCTCCTCTCCTCCCCCCCCCCTCTCTCTCTTTCTCTCTCTCTCCAGGGCGTGCAATCTAAAATTCGTTCGTGGCACAATTTCAACATCGAACCGCGATCGATATTAAAGTCCATTAAACTGGTAACCCGCGCGCTAACGGTTTCCAACCACTGCCGCGCGCGTCTGACCCGCGTGGGACTGTTCCACTGCACCCCGTCACTCGGCCGAAGGTATTAAGTAGTAATCTCCAGGCACGATCGGCTCGCGCGTGGTGAAAACGAGTGGAAAAAATCGCGCTGAACAGACCGGACGCGCACATCGTCCAAGTTGTAACAACAATGCGACCTCTGAGAATACGTTAAACAATTAAGTTTTTCTCTTTTTTTTTTACGGAAAAATGAATTGCGACAATTATTCATTCTCGGCAACGATGAAGAGATAAAACAATTGGGCCGATTCCGATACGGCGTTCGAAAAAAAAACGTCGCTCTGACGATCCGCGAAAGATTCGATCGGACGATTGGAGCGTAAAGGGGACGAAGGGGGGTGTCGAGAGAAAGAAAGGAAAAGAAAGAAAAGACAGTATGAAGTGGAGGGTCCTGGCCGGCGATAATTCTGCCGGCGGCGTGTCGCGATAGATTTTTACGAGGTCGAGAGTTATAACTCACCTCGTTTGCGGGCGACTCTTTGAATCCATTATACTCCCCGGCGGCCGTAATAAATTTGGAAATTCTGTTAAATCCGCTTCGTGCGCTAACGTTTTCCAATCTCGACGTCTGACCGCGGAGAGAGCGAGCGAGCAGCAGCGGGCTGTTTTACGGAGCTGTCGGCCGGGCGGCGGCATTAAGTGGTAATCTCCAGGTATGAGCGGGGCGGCGAGAGGGACTGCAAAAAGCGAATTAAAAGAGCACGGTCGGCGGCGCCCGCGCGACCGCCACCGGTTCCGCCAATCACTTTAAAAGGATCGGCCATTTCGCACGCGGCCGCGGCGTAACGATCGTTACGCCTGTTAAAGCAATATCGAGAGAGGCCGATTCGCTTTTACCTTTCGCCGGACATCGGCCGTGCTCGCTCAGACGATCGCGATGAATAATTGGGAACTTTTCCGTCGGTCGAGCCGGGGCTCTTATTAATCGGCTTTCCGATATAAAGAGAAACGCGGGATCGAGCGATGTTTTCCGAAAAAGGAGGGCGAGAGCGTGGGAGGGAGGGAAGGAAGGGAAAAAAAGAAGGAAATCCAATTACAGCGCCGGTATAATTATAAATTCCCAACTCGTACCGCGGAATTATTCGTTCGAGGGACACGGGCCGCCGGGAGAAACGAGCGAGGACGGAGAAAGAGGAAGAAAACGGCAGTTTCGTTGAAAAATTAACCGCTCTTCTTCCTCGTATCGCCGTTGCCTCGATAAGAACGTATCATTCTTGCCGAAAGAACAAATAATTCAACCACCGACCCGGCCCGGTCGCGTCCGTCGTCGAGGTCTCGCGTCCGCACTTTTCACGATCCACCGACTACTTTTTCCTCGCACTTTTTCCACCTACCCTCGCTTTTCGACGCCCCGCTATCGCCGTTTTTGCGGTCCACGCGCGAAAGCTTCCGAAAAATATGTCAGTTGGGGCAAAACCCGATATGGCGTTCGAGGGAAAGCACTCCCGAACCGTGCGAAACGTGCGCCAACGAGGAGAAAAAGGAGAGAAGTCTGGAGGGGTGGACTCTCCAAGATTAGAGAGGACAAAGAAAGAAGGGGTAGGAAAGGGTCGCGAGAGATTCCTGCACAGGAAGGACGGATGTCCGCGCGTAAGATGTACAAATAAGCAGCTGCTTCCCCTCGTAACTGACTACAAGCACCATTACAAGCAGATTCCCTGACTAGGTGCCACTCGTTTATTCCCTCTTATAGCGGCACAGTTATCTTCCCTTATCCCTACTCATCGCGATTGGTTGGCCCGCGAGCTAACAGCTTATACATCCGCCGTTTCTCTTTTTCTTTCCTCAGTTTTCTCCCCCTTTCATCTCTCTGTTCTTCCCCCTTCGTGCTTTCCTTTCAGAGCGAATTTCCACCCTCGAGCTGCCTTTACCGGCTCGTTAAGGATACGCGTCTTCGCGAAATACTACGGAATTGTATCGAATCATGGGGTGGAAATCGAAATTGCTAAACCCCCGGGAATACGGATGCCCGAACGACGGACTCCGCCCGGCAACAGTCACCACACGTTTGTATTCCTCCAACCCTTTGTCTCATCATGGAGTTATAACGGATGACTTTATCTACTTTTCGGCGTGCTCCCTCGGACATTGGCATGGATTGAATTTCGTCGAAAAAGAGGAGAACAATAAGGGAATCACTGTCGGCAAAGAGAAACAACAATCGTATCACCCAAAGTTATTACAGCTATTACTTTTTACATGGCTGTATATTTTATACCTTGAAGGCAAAGCTCGATTATTTATTATGAAAATTTGTAACTCGGATTTATGCGGCTTGATACTTTACGCCGACACCGCCGGCGATCAGCGGCCACTAAGGACGATATCGATGTCCAGCGAGAGATATACGCATTTCAGCTATTCCTAGCTAAGTATTTGCTCGGACTCGCCGCGTTGTGAGAATTCATGGTCGTGCGAGTCGTATCGACGCCGTTTTTATAGCCGTGATTTCCTGCGGAAGAATGTTGCGATCGCTTAATGCACCGCAACGGCGCCGCGTACACGTGACGCTTCCTGAAAGCGTCTCTCCGATACGGCCGGACAAGGGAGCCACCCCCTCCTTCTCTATACATCGGACGCGGTATAAACCGCGTGAGAAAGCAACGGCAACGCGATTTTCATGAATAATAAAAAGGGCGAGATGCCGGGAGAGCTCGGGTTGCCTGATACGTTGATCCACCTATCGCTTTCCGGAGAGAAAACGCAATGTTTTTTCATTCTCCTGAAAAATATGCTGGCCTCGGGCCTCGTTCTCCTACTTGTCGTTCGAACGCCCTCATTTTCGCCTCTTCGCAAGCAGAAACAGTTTTTCAGCTACGCGGTTTCTTCCGCAACATGAGGAGACCCGAGAGACGGAGTCTACGCGGTCCAATTTTGTGTGAGTTCGGGTATCGATATGCACATATTTATTCGAGAAAGCGCGATAATTAATATAAAGCCTTTCCTCGCGCGAGGGAAGTTAAGCTCACCAAGCTTATATCGATTGCTGTTTTTGAGAGCGTAAATTTGCAAAAAGAAATGTGTCGATTTCCCATCGTTCCCTCTCTCTTGCACGCGCGAATAATCTCTCGTTTTTCTCGTGAAAAATGAATCGCATACACAGAATCACCCTGACGGGGAAGACCGTCAATAAGCGAACCTCAGCGAAAGTCCAAGGATATTTACTTCCTTCGTCTGCTGAACCCGGACTCGCTAATAGTTTTCCGATCGATCGCGCCGGTCCGAAAATGAAGGGGGTCATTAAAGAGCTTCCGAACTATTTTCCGAAGCTCGCAGCTTCCTGCACCGTGCTCGTTGCAAGTTCTACCGAAAGCTCAGATCGTCTTATGACCGATTGCGCGAAACTGCCAACAGGCTTTATTAAGCCATCGTCTTAATGAACTCCATTCGACAAAATTGACTTCCTAGTTCGAAAATATTTATTTGGTCGAGAGGTGCGGGGTCTTCGTTACTATTTTCACATTCCACTTTATTTTTACGCCGTTCGGTAATTTTATTTCAACCTGTGTGATTGATTTAATTTACTTGCTTTAAATGAACTTGATGAAAATCTTTACTTTGTAAATACGCTACGTCGAGCGAGAGTCGAAACATTATTTCTGCTCCAAGCTCAAGAATTGATTGGGAGAATTAGTTTATCAGTTCTCGAAAATGTTCTCTTTTAACGCGAAAATTGATCGCGACCGTTTTGCATTCGGTCTCTCATCTTATATGATTTCGTCTATCTTTCTTTCGACTCTCTTGTACTATCGGTACTCCTTCCCCTATATTCCGTATCTCTTCTCATACGCTGACGCGTCTCAGACATTAGCTGGCGTTCTCCGGTACACTCCTCCCTCCTCTTTCGCTCTTTCCTTCACGCCAGCCTTCCATCGTGCCCAAGCTCCGAGCAAGCTTTTGTTGAGCTTTTGATGGAGAGATTCCGCGCTTTGCCACGCTTGTCTGGAGCTTCCTCTTTGTCCTTTATTTTTCCCTCTTGCTTGGGGCTCCGATAGCAACGTCCTGGTCCCAATTTCTCACGATCGAAAGGTTCCCACGAGCTACTCAGCAGATTTCGCGGAAAAAATATCTACGAATGATTTCGATAATAGCGCCAAAGTGGAGATATATGGAGACGATTTGCGGATATTATCGGCGTTTCCGAGATTTCCTCTTTCGCATTATTCGGCAACGTTTCACTCCTCCCCTCTCCCCTTTATCGATACACGTATCAACTCGGCAGACTCAAATCACGATTATCTGTTATCCATTTCCGATATCTACCGAAAACGAGACTTGTATAGAGAATTGTAAACCACAAACACATAAGCAACTGATAGAAAATCATCTGCTATACAAAATTTTATTGATAACAACACTTATTTTCACCCTTGTAATTTATACTTGAATGCCGTTGCGCTTGTAAAATTGTTACTAACATATATTACTTACGGGATGATTTTAGGATAAAAAATATTTTAAAAAAAATCGATTTTTAGATCTGTAAAATGCACGAACTTTGCATACGTTATCAGACACTGCAATTTCTTTACATATCTTATTCGCATGTTTATTTATCTTATTCTCTGTATTCATTTTTATTAATAAAAGGTGGATTGAATCCGTTCACAAAGCGTGACACAAAGTGTAAAAGATACTACCGACTTCGCTCTTCGGTGTAATATTAAACAAGTGAGAGTATACAGATTTTAGAGGTACTACTGAAAAACACTGGTCGCCTTTCAGTCCTTATTATTTTCATAATGAGTATTGAAACGCCATGGCTTTTGCTTCATTGTAACACCGCGAATTTTATGCAAGTTTTCGTGACTTCGTTTCTTAAAAATTCACGATCTATCGGTCGCATGCATCGGTAACAGAATATACACAGAAGCCGTATCATCCTGTATTATGATATCTATTCATCGAGAAATAGAGACGATTCGTTCGCCAACGTACAATGTTCTCACTACAATATAACGAATGTAATGTCGACTTTTGCTTCTATTTCTCGCCCTCCCCCCCCCCTCCCCCTCTCTCTCACCATATTTTCGAAGATAAAAAATTTTTTCTTAGCTTAATAAACAGTCATAAAAATTAAATGTATTGTGAAGAAAGTAGCTTTGCGCACAGAATCGTGAAAAAAACATTAAATGTTAAATTAAGAGCTTGCTTTTCCAAAACAACACGAGAATGTAAGAATTACCGTTGAAATATTCAGCAAAGAAGAAGCCAGGGAGTGATTGTCCAGATTGGAAAATACGAAACAAGATTAAATTCACAAATTTTTAAGATTTATTTTCAATATAACTTCAAGTAGCTCTCACGAATTCACGTATTTTTCTTTTTTTTTCTCTTGCTCAACTCTTCACATTGGTCTGGACATTGTAGGGAAGAGAAAAAGCCGCAAACGAGGCCCAACAGCGGGTATGCGGGAGAATGCGTCGAGAGTGAGAAATAAAAGCATTCGCGTAAACAGCGCGCCGGGTCATGAATTACTTAAGAATATGGGTTCACCGTTGGATCCGCGAATTTACAACCGCGGCCCTTCGCTAAGCGAGGGCAGCCGAGTGGCCGCGCGACGTTGCCCTGCATGCCCGCCGGTTGCATTGTTTTAATAAAGCCGGTAAACATATTTTATTTCTTGTAACGCTGTTTACGTCTCGTAAAAAGGTTAAGCTTCTCGCGGGGCTCGGACGCGGGTAAAGAATTGTCCTTAAATCGAGAGGAAAACGCGCGCGGAAAATACTGCGCGATGCAACATTAACGATGTCTCGGGGAAAAGTTTGCGTGATTTCATAAACTGCCAAGCACCGCCCGTTACAGCTACAGAAGCGTGTCGATAAATGTAGAGAATTTATTATTAGTTTTTCCTCCTTTTTGTTTCGCGTAATTTAATGTATTACTCTGGACAATTTTAACAAGCGGTGATAGAAAGAACCGATAATTGTCATGTAAATACATATTATACAATTTACATGATTGTACGCATTATATAATTCGCAACATCAACACCAAATTAATTTAATCTAACTTTATCGCACGCAATTTCACTCTAATTGGTTTTTTCTTATCCCCACGAGTACAGAAATCCTAATGTTCTTTTGTATCTCTTCTCTGATATGTTACTTCGTCTGCAATTCCACGACAAGTTGGAGAAATAATCGCAAATTGAAACTATTGAGGAGAACAATACAATAATATAATCGACGTGGGAAAGTACAGTGGAGTTTCGTGTACGACCGGGTGAAACAACCGACTGCATTATCAACGTGCCACGTCGAGTCTGACAAAGGCTGTCTAGCGTCCGGTTGCCTCCCGGGGCCAGAAAAGCTATGATCCGCAAATTTCATTAACACCTACCATCCGAGATAACGTTGTCCATAATTTTGTAGTCGAATCCACGAGTTAAACGCACACCACCGCGCCATGTCGCGCATCGCACGAGTATTTGAAACCATCGCGAAAACCCTCGGCGAGGGCCGAAATTACCCCGACGATGTTTCTAATTTATACTACGTCTCAGACACATCCGATAGCCGATTCAGTATATTCCGCCCGTTTAATCCCTTTTACAGCTTAACGTTTTATTAACTCTCGTAACAGCTTAGCGAACGGATTTTGCCGTTGATTTTCACCCGAATTCTGCGAAATCACGGTGATAAATTAATTCCGTGAAACCGCGAGAATCACACTGCTCATAAAAAGCGTGATTGAATGTCGATGATACGGTATAAAACTGCGTTACGATGAGTGTAATGAAGGGGTAAAAAATATCGTTCGCGTCGAAATTATCCTACGTTCTGAATACAAACGTAATTGTCCGTTCGCGCAATACATCTCGCTTCCGCGACAGAATTGCAAGTCTTTTTTTTTTGGAAAATTTACGTTGTAGAATTTGGGAAAGGACATTCGCAGAAATTGGTGTCGGTCGTTAGTCTCGCGGCCATTAATTCCTGGTGTTTACGATTCTGTGCCGACTGGCCCGGCCAGGCCGTCAATGACTTTCCATTTTCATGATGCGGCCGAAACGCGGCCTGTGAGCGACATACGCCGTTCCCGTGGATTTAAGTAATCGGTATATACCCGGGATACGGGAAATTCGACTCTCCGCAACCGATGCCGCGGCATAGTATACGCCACGTCGACCTTTCGGCCCGTTCGAAGCTTAATTCACCGCGAAATACCGGACGTCCATTAGCTGGCGAGTCTGCTTTAACCGAGTCCGCCAAAACTCCACTCACGCGCGCCGGTGTTTCACGCACACGCGTGCCTATCACGCGGCGTGTATATGCGTTTCAGTGGATACGTATACGCTCGCGCACGTTTATCACGCCATCCTACAAATTCGCGGCATTGACTAACGATCCCGAGCGTTTTCTACAACGCCCCGTTACGAATTAATTCGCTAATTGAAATAAATCGGAAATAAAGTCGCGGGGAAACTGTTTATATGTTAATTCATTTTCGCTTAATAGTTGTTGAATATTAATTTCAGTTGTTAGATACGACTTTTTTCAGATGTATTACACAATTCTGCATAATTTTACAGCATTGATATCAAATAATTGTAATATCGATAATGTAAAATTCTGATATGAATAATTTTAATATTGCATAATTAATATTCTATTGTGCACGATAATTACGTGATTTTTAATAGACCAAATAATTAATATTTATAATGACATATCATATTTTTTTCATTATTCCTATATTCAGTTTTCAGTGAAAATAAAGCCAATTTTATATTATATTTTACTTGATCTTCAAAATAACTTGAATTTAATACGCATGTATCGCATGATTCTTTGTATTTCGTCTTTTCATTTACAAATTGTAAGTCTTCGTTTCTCTACCTACCTATAATTCTACCTATCTGTATTCCAATCTATCCTATTTATTCCTAGTTAGTGCACCGACTTCAGTTACGACTGCAAATACAACCAATTTATAACGAACCCTACGTGCTGGCTAATCCATTTGAATTACTGATTCACGATTTAAACGGGATTAATTTGCAATTTTAATTCACGAGCGATTAGAATTTTAACTCGCAAGTCGATCATCAATATGGGTTAATCAGATGGACAGACTAAAAAATTAGAATAAACTTCGCGCTTTGCATAAATATAAGTGTATATATATATAGTGCTCTTATATATGTATGACTAGTACTCTTGTCGCAGCAGTCCTGAAGATATGTATAGCGTTTTACCAATTTATATAATATGTAGTCCTGGAAGAATATTTGAAAATGGCATAAAACCGAAAATAGAACATATCTAACTGCTACGTTTTCTCTACTCTATAGAGGAGTTATTTTCATTCTACACGTACTTATATAATTGTTTCAGTCTTTTTTCTTATTTTTTCATATTTATACATATAAATAAACTAAGTAAACTCAAAGATTTAATCAATTTTACTAATTTAACGTACTAACGTATTAATATTGCCGGTAAAGTTAAGAAAAATATAATAAATATTATTAATGTGTTTTTATTATCTCTTTATTTTTATAGTCTTATTTTTCAAATTATTTATACTATTATTCGTATTACTTTTAAATGACGCCTCAATATAGCGAGCTGCATTTTGCAAGCTCTGTGTGTGCGTATAAATGCATTCACGCCAGTGCAATAATTTAATGAATAGTTATACTCGGGGATTAAATATTAAACTTTCTCTATTCTAATAGATCTAGCTATCCCTTTTAAAGCAATAGATGAAATATATTGTAATACACTTATCTCATTTTATCGAAATTTGACATATGTGTCCATGTGTTCTCCAGATATATTTAATATATATTTAATATAATTGTAATAAATTCGCGAGCGCGTTATCTCAGTAAAAAGGTCTACTTATCACCAATCGATGCGCAACAACAGATTATTTGCAACATTAACTGCGACATTCTATAACGCATAAAAATAACATTAAAATTTAGCGGTACTTTAAACAATCAATATTTCAAGAACTCAATATTACGCCCATTAAATTTTATATTTGTTTTCAATAGTTAAATATTCATAAAAATAATTATTGAATTTCATAAAAGAATTATTATAAAAATTTTTTTGTTTCTAAAGCTTTATAAACTTTTATTAATTTCTAAAAGTTTTATTATTTAATTATTATTTTTAAATCACCAAAATGAGACGATCCGAATAGACACGAAAGAATTTTGCATAAATAATTAATATTCACACGGGAATCTCACTTCTAGATCTCCTCATCTTCTCAGATTTGTCGACGGTCCTTTTCAGGTTGTACAACACTTGCGGTTAATTATGAACACCCAGTTTAATTATTAATAAAAGTCTTTCGCGAGATACTGTGTACACAGCACTTTCGTTTATTCAATGATAAGATATCTAGTTTTATTAGATACACCTGCTCTTTAAATTCCATCCAAATTCCATCATCAAATAAGATGTGATTGCTTAGGCTAATAGAATATGAATCGAATGAAGTTTAAGAAAAGTTTTTAGAGCTCTATTTCTCTCTTTCTCTCCCAGAAATAAGCAACAAGCACCCATCGATATATCGCCTTTAAAATACATTTCATGTATTATAAAATATAAAACAAATTTTATTTCAATGCATCACAAATTAAGTATCAATAAATGGTCAATATAAATTCCCCATTATTTGAATTATTCAATTATACCGTACGTTGAAAATAGCAATTTATTCTTAATTCACATAAACGCATTCAAAAAGTATATAAACGTCTTTTTCTGATTTTTATTATCCATGAAATATGAATATTGCGAAGAAAGTTAAATAAAAGCTTTATAAAAATTTAAAATGTCAATATTTTACTTGCCATAATTGTATTTCATGAGTTTCTTCTCATGTTCCTTATTTTTAACTATTTTATTCAGCAATATAAACTCGAAAGTTTTATATATATTCAACGATAAAATTGAATAACATGTCATATCTTCATGGTGTTAATTAAATTTTCTGAAAATTAATTTAACTGCATATGAAACTTGACGAAAAACGTAATACATTTATTAAATTTTCAGTTTTTTTCTTTTTCAACTTCTCTATTATTGTTTATTATTTTTCGCCAAGTAAAGTCTAATTGTAAAATATTTTGTTTCTTTCCAATTATATGTTTACGAATGTAAATTTCAAGCAGCCTGTAAATCGTGTAATTATTATTCTGATTATAAGATATAAAAGATATCAGTGAACCAATAGCCAGAGTATTATTAATGTATCGATAATGGTAAACTTTAATAAATTAATAATTTTGATAATAATAAATTGTATCTTGAGCTGTGTGTCTATTCTTATATGTACAATAGATCGATAAATACGAGTATATGCAAAATTGTATATTTTCATATTTCCTGATGTATTTATTTTAAAAGACGATAGATCTATGAAATAGATGACATTTTTCTGCATGATATCCTCAGCTTGAATTTATAATATTTTTTTAAACGTGAACTATGATAAATGATAAACTATGATAAATGAGGAATTCAGCTGTTAGTTTACAGAAATGAATAATACAAAATGTTTTACTGCTGCAATTATTATTAAACTTGCAAACTTAACTTTTTATATAATAACTGTCGATATAAATTCACTCAAGAAAAAAAGACATTTTTAAGTCTTCTATTTTTAACATTAATATTGTATGCATACATTTTATGTGTATTCAATATAATTTTCATAAATCCATTAAAAAGTCAGGATTAAAATGAAAAACAATTTAAGACTCACCGATACGTTGCGATGCATATATAATATATCGCAGCGATGTTGTACGAACATTGATGTGTAAAGTAGAAATATGTCGAAATGTTAGCAATATTTACTAAGTAAAATATTAAAAAGTAGGTAATTATTTCGCACATCAAATTCAAATTTACTCTTTAAACAGATCTTTAATAGAAGAATTATACAAATGTCCACAAATTCTTATTATTTTTGTCAAATTTAACAAATTTGACTTAATGGAAGTCTAATAAATAATAATAGGTGACTAATGAGTCATTCATCTCATAATCATATTGTTGTCTGATGTCTCCTAGATATCTCTTTCTCTTCGTAAATTCTTTACCCTTACACAATACTTATTCACGAAACCATTTCATTATGATAGCGCGCAAATTAATCCACTATAATACGACAACTGTGAGGTGCTTTCAACGATATGACACACGATGCACACTTTATTATGTGGCGAAGAATATTAGAACGAAGGGGTTATATACGATAATTATGTTCCACTCGTGACTCGCAATTTCATAAATTAGGAATATTATACAGTGACGTGTCTCGAGCGGGCTTATAAATCATTGATGTACGATTGTGGAATTCACGCGATTGGCAAATATTAAAATATTAATTTAATTACGATTGTACACACAGAGTCATTAATTCCTCAACGCATGAATTTATATGCACATATCGGAGCATACGTGCATTTTCCATGTATGTAGAGACCCTCTTTGGTCTTTGTACGTAAATCCCGATAAACGCCTAAATTCATCTATTAAGGCATTAATAACTTGTACTTAACACGTTCCAATGCCAAAATATATGCTTTAACGAAAATCTCCGTGCGATAACATTTCCGTTCAATAACAGTCATTAATCGCAGGAAGCAATTAATCGTTACGTTGATAATCAGTTGTTTATAAAGAATCGCCTTTATCATCCCCTGTGCTGGTCGCGATCGCGTCTCGAAAAGTAATGCAATAATATTCGGAGCGGCTCGTGGCTGCTAGCTGTTCATTCGGATATCGACGCACGAATGACAACGCAATGATCTTGTGTATGCACGGCTGTAACGGTGGCTATACCTCGTAAAAACAAACACCGAGGCTGCACGCTAGTGGAGTGTTGTCGCGCCCTAATAATAACTTTATAAAAACATAAACTGAATATTCCCCCTCCGAATATTTTGTCTCTTACGTTCTACATTAATTTCGACAAATGTACTGTTGTCCTGCATCTCGTTAGTTAAAGAACAAAATTTATCTTCGTCTTGAAGGACAAATGTAGATTAATGTATGCGTAGACTAATTTATTATATAATTATTAACATTTGCGCAAGTCAAACTGTATCCGTCATTTCATTCTGGCAACTAAAATGTCAAATTATGTTCGACATTCACATTTCGAAGAGTTTATAGTATTTTTCATATTTTTTATTAAATCTTTAAATACAACTCATCCTCGCGCCCTCTGAGCTGATGGGTGAGTGACTTCATTTCTCTTGTCGTTCTGACTCATTTCTATTTCGATCACAATATAAATTATGATCATCAGCCAAATTTTACTTGGATTTTCTCGCGGAAATTATTTTATTTTTAAACCATCAAATCTTGTAGCACTCGCTTATTTCTCGCCAAAAAACATGACATTATTTTGATTTAACTATTACCGCATCGCTGATGATGGTTCGGAGGAAAACCGAAGTATGCGATGTATAATTATTAAAGATTGATATAGCGTTAACTCATACATTGTCAACCGCGTTGTGCTCTCAAAGTCCTTTTCATTTGTTACTTGTTAATTTCAGTAGAGTAGTTCGAGAGTCCCTTATTTATCTACTTATTGTCATTATTGTATTATTGCTTGATTTATTACAATCACAATCTCACTACTTTCGGAGTGTTAAAAAGAAATTTAAAAAATTAATATTACTCACTTATTGTAACAATTGTATGATGGATAAATATATGTACCATACATTACTAATGTATTGTATAATTCAGACAGGCTAATGTATGTTTTAATAAGATACGATGAATAGACTAATGCATGTTTGATGTTCAGAAACTTTAATCTGAATCCTTTATTCTCGCTGATAATGGTGCTTTCCAAGTTAACGGTAACTGTATACCGAGCACAAATGTATCTATGAATTTTACAATAGAATTTCCATTAGCCCTTGCTAGAATATACTTTACATTTTCAACTATAAAATGCTATTTGTGGCCTACTGATTTTAACTTTTAAATTTTAAACAACGTGACTAAAAATAAAATGTTATTTATGGATTGAGCTGCTTGTAGACAATTAAATCAATCACTTTACTTATTAACTACATTTAAACTGTGCAGTAATTTCTCCGAATTTCGATATGCGAGTTATTAAAATACTTTACACTTAAAGCATAAAAAATTAGAATATTTTGACGCTTTACCTGTATTACTTGGCGCTCGTGTATTCAGGTCGAGATGCGAAAGAAAAATTGCTTCAGAATCGTCAGATAATCTATTTATGGTCTTTTAAAAATACCATGTACGTCATTGATTTTGTCTCTAATTAAAAATTACGTGATTATTGACCGCACAAAGTCGCTCGTTAAATTCCAACACAACGCAGCTACTCATTGTTGACAATGAAAATTGAACAATAATGCGAAAAGCGACGTCGGTGCTCGCCGCATCTTCCCGGCTTGACGATCAAACGGCCGGTAACAAAGTTTGCTCCGCATAAACAACACAAAGGCCTATTGAACTCCACGGGGTATGGGACATTAGAGACAGTGGAACGTTTCCTCCTTGCAATTAGCCGGCTAATTGCTCGCCGTTGTGATACGGTAAGCGCATTACAACGGGGCCGCGCATCGGATGACTCCGGTGATGCATCTTCGATCTGCCGGCTGTCGTCTGTCGGTGGTGCATTCAGAGGCCCGTGCATCTCGACCTGAATACACGGGCGCCAAGTAATACAGGGAACAGTCCGTGTTGCGTTCCCTAATTACCGTATCGTAGTCAAGTGAAGTCAACCGGTGATAAAATTATCGGCCGCAAGCGTATCCCCTTGTCGTCGAGGTTGTTTGCGCGCTCAAAGTCGCTTTCGTTAAAATTACGAGGTCATTCGTTTTTAGCCGTTGAAAACAATACTTTATCTTTCGTTTAATAATTACGAATTCTAAAAACAGCGAATTTATATCACACTTTTTATTTTTGCTAAATTATAAAATATTTTTCTGAGATGTCGTGTTACTATTCGCGTGAGATATGAGCGATTACGATACACATTCGTGCTGATATTTGTTCTGAAAATTTTTTTGTTTACCATTTCGCAGATAATAAAAATAAGATTGTTTGAAGAAACCATTAATTACACGACAGAAAAGAGATATTATTTAAAATTAACTGTTTTGCAAGTAACGAGAATGTAGGTGAATTCTATCAGGATTATTCTGTTTACAAGAATAGCACGTTTATTTTTCGCGAGTCTGTTTGCTTTTCAAAAGCCATCGTATTTGAAATTTTTATCGCAACCACCCTGCCACGTAGGATGAATAAGAAAAATCCTGGGGGTATTAAAAAATAAACGCATCCACCGTTTTCGATACCTATTTAGAAGCCGACCGTTGGGAAATCATACAACGAAAGTTTCCGCACCTCACTTTTTCCGTGAAATTATGGAATATCGGTGTACGAGGTTTTGCACTTTAACTACCAGCGTAGCGGCGCGCCGCCGCTCCATTTATTTTACCATCGATAACGTCGATTCGCCGCCATTTGCCACTTTTACATCGAAACCGTATTATTGTGACAGGTTTTGCTACCTTTCCGATAGTTGTGACAAGCGGCTTAATACGCGAAATTCGATGCGGCAATTTTAAGTGAGTCGCGGCAATAGCTGTCCGCAATTAAATGAGGGACGTCATTCAAGTTTATTCCCTACAATTCTCGCGCGCTTTTCCGGAATTGCATCTTGCACGACACAAGACCAGAATAGACTTAATCAATATGAACTTTAAACGAGTATTCTGATTTAATGGAAACTACTCTACCTTTCTCTTTTTCATTAAATGTATGCGCGTATATCTTAAACCCGAACAAAGGAAATATGAATAGAAAATGTAAACGGAAATTTTTCAGTTAAACTAAAATTCGCAGACAAGTAGGAGAACGCAGAGGATAATAATCTGATTTCCATTTTTAAGTGAATACAAGATACTTCAAGGTAAACAGAAAAATTAAACAAACGGAACAAATATGATAAAAGAATCCTTTCTCTTTTAGCGCTTTTCCGTTCGTCCTGGTAGTAGAGCAAGACTGTTAAAATGGATTCTGTTATTACATTCAAGTGAAAAAAAAACTCGTACCGTTAATGGTATTAGATACGAACATTAAACACGACGGTAACCGTAGTATTTTAGACGATTTATTGTTTAAGATACTGAGGGACACATTCACCCTCGGAGAGTTGAGCGGGATTAAAATGAAATATTTGGAATACACGTTGGGCTGCTCATTAAGCTCGCCCTGAAAAAAGAAGGGGGAGCATTTGTGACGCGGGCTTATCCCTAAGAGTCCATTTCACGTCGTGAAATATAATCGCTGTAATCCAAGATGGCGTAAACAGTAATTATTCCTTTGAAAAGGACTCGTGTCCTTCATAATCCTCTCTTGTGGCCCTCACGCGGATGTCGTAATTCTACCGGAAGATCATAATGTCCACGATCGTAGTTGTACAAAATGCTGGCGGTAACTCTCTTAATTAATTGAGCGAACAGACGTTACGTGGAAATAGTGTGTATTTCATTCTATACTGCCATTCCTATTCTCTGTTATTCGATTATAATGACCCGGTTCACAGACCGTGGCGCCGTGTTACTTTTGCATTGAGATAAAAAGTCAAGAATATTAAATATGTTTCGCTATTGCAGGAATATCGCGCGAAGCTTGTGCTTTAAACTCAGCTACGATTATCAGGCCAGATAGACCATAACGTTCCCAATGGTATTTCGAGATTAAAGCAGCAGCATAGAGATATGAAATAGCTGTTACGACGGTTTCGTAGTTGAAAAGAATTAGAACGAAGACGTTTGCTGAGCTATGAAAAGCGATGTTCGGGCGAAAAAATTTCGACGACCTTCGATCGAACTTGTTCTTCCTTTCTTCTCTCCCCCGTTATAGAATAAAACGATCTTGCTCCACGTCACGTTCACTTTTCCACGAGCCGTCCTCTCGATACAGAAGCCATCCACAGGTTTCACTCCATTCATCTCGCCAATTTGTAAAGCCAACGGTATTAATCACGAGATCAAACGACGATTTAGGACGACTTTCTTCAATGCCTCCCTACGCTCCCACCCGTCTCAACGTCCAAGGCGAGTTTGGCTTTAAAGCTTAATCCCTTAAGAGCCGCCGCTCGAAACCAACCTGCTCGATGCGAGGCCCTGTTAAGGCGGGCCGACTCGTTGAGAGGGTAGCTCGGATATTACGAAACCACCCGCGCGTCCTTCCTCATCCGTCCACCCTTTTGCTTTCTTGTGTCCTTTTACACCACCTGCCGCCAGCATTGGAACATTAGTGCAACTCCGAGAGACAAGCTTTTATATTCCGGTAATGTAGCTTGCATCGCCCCGGTTCCTTCGTTTAATGAAGTTAACTAGCGTGACGCTCGACGTACTTGTTGTTGGTGAAGCGATTACAACCCGCCCGCGCACGCGAGTCCCGAGTTTTCTCTAATCGTATCCGAGAAAAATGTGCGCACCGAGAAGCAGAGAAGAAGACCAGATCGTCATACGCACAGTTTCGTTAAATCGCGACGTACCTACTTTGACGCATTTTTCGTAATGGTGCTACCGAGAAGAGCTTGTAACTCCCAACCCTCGAGTTTACTCTTTGCTTCCGCTTCTCACTCTCTTTTTCTAGAATTAGCTAAAGATATATTTAAAACGAAAGACCAGACAACTCCCTCCTGCGAGATACTTGGCGAATTTTTCTACCCAGTAATTACTGGTCACAGCAGAAATGTACAGCCTTGAAAATACTGTTATGTAATGTTGAAAATTACACGTGCATTGAGGAAGTATAAAAACGACGTGTTTTAAGGAGGAATTTTCGCGCTCTGTCAGCAAGTGGACGCATCCTCGATAAGAATTGGTCGCGTCGTTTGCCATTCCCGAACCTAATTCCCCAATTTCGTGACGTTTCCCTCGCTTCGTTTTGGAGCGATTTGCACCGGCGTCCCGAACTCGAGGGGCTCTTTTTCTGCGACTCAGGGCAATTTCGCATAGATCGATTTCTCTTGAAATGACGTGACGCCAATATACGAGGGCATGTACGGAGCGTTTCAGACACACCGCGGCAAATTTCTTCATCAGTTTTACATCCATTCCTTCTCAATGAGAATTTTGATATATCAATAATGAAATTAGAAGCAATGCAAAAGTAGAGAAGTGTAGCAAATAGATGACCCTGTTTTTCAATTAACTTTGAATCAGACTTGCTTTAAAATAATTTCATTCGGAATCTACTTAAATATTATCTGTTATTAGAAATGAACAAATTTTGCGAAAGATAGCATCGAATCAAATGGTTGCCATAAAAAATTTAAAGAAAAATTATGCGATTTCTGGAACAGCCCATAAATATACGTCCATGTCCAGAAAGTATGCCTGCAGCTGCATCGCCGCATATGCTTGAATTATGAAGGCGCGTTTGCCTGAGACTTTTACGGCGGATTTTATCCTACGTGGTTTATTGGCACGTCCCTTATTGGCCGGCTCTCTCACTTGGAACCGACAGCGATTAATTCCCTTTGCCTCCATGACCGGACGTGAATTTTATTTCAGACGATGACGCGATCATTACGGATGCGTACGTACGACTGCATTCGCCCCGGTGTGATTGAAAATCCGCTGAGTCATCCGTTATTCGTGCTACGTCCTGGCGTTAACATAATTTAACGTTACGAGGCATCGAGAAACGCGGGCGCAATTACGAAATCGTGAAAGTTAATAGCATTTGATGACTTGGCGAATCGAACATGCGTTGGGTGTTTAATTAATAATTACGACAAAGTACTGTTATTTTGCAAACAACTATTGAATGGTTTAATCGTATCCTAACTCTGTATTGTTTTATGAAAATTAACCTGTTTATTAATATTGTTGTTTTGATTATTTTTATATTTTATGGCTACCGTGAAAAGTAATGTTAAAAAGGGACAGAGTACCTAAAATTAGCTATTTTCTTCGTATAATAACTGTTTTCAAATTTGAATCGATCTTTTTTTAATTAAAAATAAATTTAGTCCCACAAAATTTAATTTTTACATTACAGATCTATTAAATTTTGTTAGACATTGAATTAAGAACAGGTTTAATATCTTATATTATTGGAGTTTACCCGAGTCGAAATTTTGGCTCCACGTTGAACCTTTAATTCTATTATATAGTAGGACCTAAAACAGTAAAAGGGGTCGAACTGCAAGTACAAAATTTACTCCTACTTTCAAACTGATAGTGTCAGAAATTTCTACTTTTGCCAATTTCGCGTTAAAATAGGTCCTTTTAAGTAGGAGCTAAAGTAAATTTTTAGAATTAAAAATTCAAGGGAAGAGTAAAAAAATATAATGTCGTCAAAGTAGGTTATTGCTGGTCTGTGTAGGTGTATAGATCAGCTAAGTAGATGTAAATTATCTTTAAAAGTGTCAAAATAGTACCAAAATTTCGACGGGTAAATATGTATAAATAAAAAACTATTGAAGTCAACTGTTGAAGAAATCTGATCCTAAATTAATTGTGAAATTCATAGCTAAGAAATAACTTAGTTAATCTACCAAACCCTATTTAGACTTCGGTAATATTTACAAAGTTCTATCTGGTCACATCTAATCTACAATCCGAAATTTCTCAGAAAAGAAACGGCACGAATGCATTCGATGATACAATCGAAACACCCCCCATCCAGTCACGATTTCACGTAATTGCTGTAACATCCTGTAGCCTGCGGCTGCTCTCGATGCGTGGAAAATATTCCCCGCGGACCGCAACAAGATCGTTCCCGTACCTGCAGGTATATCGCCTAAATTGCACCACCCGCGGCTCGAGGAAGCCAGCCAACGGTGGATAGAAACTCCGCCATCCGACATTCTCCACGCAAATCTTCGTGGCAGTTCTCCCCGTCGCCCATACAACCCCATCGAACGCAGTTGGCCTGTCACTCTTTCATTCGGCAACTTCTCAAGTGTCTCGGGACGTATCGAAGTGCCCCGGGTTACTTTCTCGTATCTCCTCCGGGATAGAAACTTCACAACCAGTCAGCACACAAAGATCGCGAGAAGAAGGTCGACCGCTACGAAAGTTTCGAGTGAATTGGCGGAATATTTCGCAGCCGGATAGCGGCACTATCGAAGTCCGATTGCTTCGTCGCAGTTTTCTCTATTGCGCCCGAATGAGATGCAAAGAGAATCTCGTTGAAAACATCGAGATGAAAAGTCCACTTCTAACAACAATCCTAAAGCGCAAACCCCCGCGCCTAATTACTATAACGACATATCTAAATGCGTTACGAACATGTGTCTCTTTAAAAAGAAATATTTGATACGAAAAGCGACATTGAAAGAATGTGGAAACAGCAGACTTCTCCTTGATTTCCTATGATATTCGAAATTCGCACGAAGATGCCCCTTCGATCGTTCCGAATCGACTGGAACGTTGGGATCCGACGTCACGATGTAACAGCCCACGCCCGTCGCGAAGTCTGGGAGACTGCACATCCCTGGAGATGTCGTATCCAGATGCCGCATCCGGGGTGTGTATCGCGAGGTACACCGTGTCGAATATTTGCGACTCCGATTACGAAAGTCGAAGGCGATTCGATTCAACCGTCGGGAAAGGAGGCGGCAGCGAGACGCGCGACTCCCCGCATCGATCTTTTCGCGGGCGCGTATCTGACCCCCGGGCTACTTTTTCCCGCGAAATATGCTGATTATTCGAGCGCCAGTCACGTTTTTGTATTACATCGGGCCCGCGATACGCTATCTCGCGCCGGAAAGACGGAAGACGGAAATTTATTATTTCCCCGCAGTTACGACGTGTTATTTATGTCCGGCGCTTTTGATTCTCGGGGCTTTCGAAGTCGCCGCGCGAGGCCTACGCTCGGCGATACGCCGTCGTATTTTCGCGTAACGTCGCGCGTTTAGACGTCGCCGAGAATTTATGCGCGACGAACGATGATTCGGCACGCACCCCCGTTCTCGCAACACGATTCCGTAAGCCGCCGATATTTCAGAGATTCGTCTGTGTGCCACTCCGTCGGACTTACCCCGACTTGTGGATTCCCCGAGATCCCGTGAGAAATCGCCGATTTCGAAACTGTCGTACATCGGCCTCGCAGCAATTTCGTCGCAACGACACCGGCAAATTCATTTTTCCCTTATCCTATTTTTTCCGTCAATAGATCGGCTCTTATTTGCTTTAACCTCCGGTTATCAATTATGTATGAGCCGAATGATGACACGGAAGAGAGCGTTTCGGGGCCGCACGAATTGATCACCTGTTGCTCAATCAAATACACGAAACAACGCTGTTAAAATTACGATTTATTCCTATTATATTCGTTTTCGCCGCCGGCTGAGGTAGAGCAAATATTTGCTGCCAATGGCAAATGCAGTTGCGGCTCAGCAACGCGCAAATTTTGCGGAAATACCACGTTACGGGGCGCCAGAGCCGGTATTGCTCGCAGGAGCAATCGTCGGAGCGGGAAGAGTCAACATAATCCCAAAGAAGCGCTCGCCGCGCCATTCGTTGCTAAAAGAGCGCTGCCGGGCCCTTTATATATAACTTTGACCCTCTAAGAAAACAATTCCTTTATCGCCTGTACGTAAGCGTCTCCTCGTAAAACGAGGGTGCCAAGAAGATCAGTCAGAACCGTTTTTCACGACCGCCGACCGCCTCTTCACGGAAGCGTCCTCGAACAAGAGAGAGAACGCGGTATCTTTTTTTCTCTCCCTTTTTCGTATGCCCTGTATACCCTAAAATCTTACGATCGCGACGCGAGTGAGTGATGTCGAAAGTAACGATAAAACGATCCTCCACGTACGAGCAGAACTGGAGGGGACGTGGGGTGAAACGAGCTATTTGAAACCGATCATTCTATTGATTTCTCTCCATTATGTTTCACTCGGACGACACGAAACGCGAGCCCGCTGGATGATACGATAAGACGGAAGACCGAGGATGCGAGAGTGAGAGCACGGAAGGGGACAAATCGTTACGATGCCTCAATGTT
This sequence comes from Vollenhovia emeryi, assembly GCF_000949405.1. NCBI lineage: Eukaryota > Metazoa > Arthropoda > Insecta > Hymenoptera > Formicidae > Vollenhovia > Vollenhovia emeryi. The sequence continues at coordinate 218,489 of NW_011967232.1, read as the reverse complement.
CTTCATACATCCGCCTTCGAGTTGAAGTAGTAATCCCACCCATTTTCACAACGACGATAGTTCTACTATCGAAATTTTTATCGCCATTTTACCCAAATAAGAACTACCTTAGCCAAATAACAGCGTCACCCCTCAGCGATACTTTACAGTTGCCGTCATTATAAAGTGCATTAATCATAAATGTTAAAGATCCCTTCCGTCGCACGGAAATTAAGCGACAAATGACGACAGTAGAGAATGTCATTACAGAGTCAGACATTAAGACGCGCTAGAGAATACCACCGTTGGATTTGTCTTTAATCGCCTCACGGGTATAGGATTACGCGTATTTACGAGCAATGTGGGAAAAGTATACAATATACTCGATATATTTTTCGTCACCTCGCTACAAAGTTAACAGAGTAAGTACACAGTCTGTAACTTAATCTTGTGTCTTACGTCTTGTGCCGGGTAAGAATCTCTGGAAAGAAAAATCTCTTCTCGCGCGAAACTCTGATCTTACGATCGCGTTGCGGCAAACATAAATCTAAATGTAACGGTAAAAAAACTCTATGTGCGAACAGAGATAAAGCGGGAGCGAGAGAGAAAGAGAGAAAGAGAACCGGTGCAAAACGTCGTAAAAGGAAATTGTAAAAAAGAAGGCGTTCATCCCCGACAATAACTCGTCCACGTGCGCTCGGTCCATCATATTCGCGCTTTTACGCGCGCGCATTTGCGTGCATAGCCAAGTGGTGTGCAGAGCGAGAAATCGCAAATAAAGGAGGGGAACCAGGAATGAAAGAACGCCGTAAAGAGGACGAGGGCCGGGAAGAAAGACAAATTCCCACAAAATCACGTCTTCCGCGAAAAAGGCGACAGCGGCGGTCGTCGTCTTCGCTGTCGTCGTCGTTGTCGTCGTCGTCGTCGTCGTCGTCGTCGTCGTCGTCGTAGTAGTCGTGCTCGTTCTCCGGTCGTACAATAGTCGTCGCGCGACCTCGGACACGAGGAAGGCGCGGTAGCCGGATCGCCAGGCGGGGACAATAGCTTTGCCGACGACTTTGTTGTCGTTGCGCCGCGGTCGACGTCGGGTGCTTGTATTGTTTGTTGTCGCCGGTGGAAAACCGCGCGGAGGAAAGAGGATATAGCGGGAGGAAAAGGAGAAAGAGGGTGGAAATGGCTATGGGGGCCACGCGGAAAGTCTGCAGGCGATTTCTATTGTCGGCCGCGAAGCGCTCTCTCGGCCGCCGATATAATTGGCGCAGTCGCGCGTCGGATAACTCGGACGATAACGAGGACAAAGAAGCGGCGCCGTGGAAGAAGACAATGGGGAGAGGAAGACTCTGAGAAAATCCTGGGGGTTGTCGAGCATCGAACCATCGCTCTCCCCTATCGGCCTCCCTCTCGCGCGTTAATAGCACGCGAATCCCGTTGAATTTGACAGATTCTGCCGAGAAATGAAAGAAAGAAAGAGCGACACGACTTGTGTAACAGCTTCGAGTTCCTTAATGCACAATAGTTGCGACTGGGACAGCAAATAGTCGGTAAATTGCTTGACCTATTTGCGATGGTTTTACCTCTGCGCGATATACGCGAGAGAGAGAGAGAGTGCAGCAATTCCTCGATTGGACCGTGCATCTCGTGCATCTTCTATTAACATGAATTCGATACATGTATGGTAATGCACATGATGGCATCGATGCCATCATGATTTACGTTAAAAAAATGATCCAGCTAAATGTCTCGTTATGTTGGAACGAAAAAATCATATAATGAGGTAATTAAATTCTCCTCTCAGTTCACAGTAAAAGTAGAATTGTTAATTTCACAGGTAAAATGAGCTATTATAATTTATGCACTTGATCGATTTAACGATAACTCGAAATCAGATCGCGTTAAATGATTTTTTTAATTTATCTCCCTACAGATATACGTGTGTTATTATCTCCTTTAATAAATATAGATTCTAAAACCGGGGAAATCGATTTAATCTAATAACGCCGTCAATGTTAAAAATACAAACTTTGATTAATTACATTTACAAATATTTTTAAGCAAAAAAGCTTGTTTACACTGATTCTATTTCAAACAGATTATTTAGAAATGATCGAACGAAAATTGTCCCTAGAAGAATTAAATGAACAAATGGAAGAAAATGATGAAACAATTGAGAGAAATTTATTTAAGTTTTCCTTTATCCGCTGTCTGTCTGAACACAGACTGCTCGGATAACGTTAACAACTAAAGACTATGTCAATATTGTAAAAGAGAAGAAAAGACACGAAACGACTGGACGCAATTGTGCTAATCTTCAAATATATCTTTACGTTAGTGAACGACTGGCTTACCAAGCTCCAACAGGTTCATTGGTTTAAAATGTGTTCGCGAATAGAGACGAGTAGATCAGAATACGCGAAAGTACTTGCCGACCACTAACTTCGTCCGCGAGTTCCGATTGCTCTTGTAATTGACGAGACTGTGAAAGATGGACTTTCTAAGAGCCACCCCGAGGCGTCGATGGTAATTGCAGTTTGATCGCGCCCTTACGGCGAACTTTCACCCAGTTTGTGGGCCTTGTAATAAGTCTCAAGTTCGCCAGTAACTTTAATCTCAGATAGTTAAATTTGTAAAAATTACAGAGCCATCTTCTTTATAAATTATAATTCGTATGTTGCGAAATGGGAAACTTTACATTAAATTTTTAGCGTGATTTAAATCTTAATTTATTTTAACAACGATGCATAATAAAAAGCTTCGTCTGCAGGAGAAATTTTACACTTTAAACATAAAATGAAAATACGTAAAAAATGACTCGAAAAAAAGCAGAGAAGCAAGAATTTAGAAAATAGAAGACTCCTTTTTATACGTATTGTATAATTTGTCTAAACTGTATTTTATCGTGTATCTTCTTTACACGGTCTTTAATTTCACACTTTCTGCAAAATAAATTCTCTGCTTCAAGTAAGCAATCAGTATCGAGACGTCGTTATTAAATCGATTCAAGTAAATTGTCTTCATCCCTGTCGTACGAGCACCGTCGAAACGGAAACAGGACAATCGCGAGAGTTGTTCGGAACTTCGTACGCCGCGTCGCCAACTTAGATTTAACTACGAGTTCACCCCAAGGATTAATGTAGCGCCGTCGTAATTACATGAAGAACGGGAGCGATGTGGGTCGGATCACGTGTACCTCGAAACAGGTCGAATTAATCTTCTTGCTCGAAGCTGAACTTCACGCACGACTTGTGCATCGTTCCTTTGACGCGCTCAATCTCTGTCGAACATATCTTTTAATTGGGTATCGATCAGACTCTTGGCGAACGTACGGCCGGCCTATTATACCCGTGGAGCTTAAACCATCGTCGTAGATACCACTTAATAAATGTTGCTTCGTTCTTCTCAAAATATACTGTTTTTCTCTGATATCTATAACGTTTTGGCAAATATCCATCCACTTGAAATAGTTTTATGTGTTTTTCGCTCGTTGTTACAACGAGTTTATCGAACGGTCCTATTACATATCTAGTCTAGTTTGTAAACCGAGAAACGGAAATGTACGAAGAAAAATTGAGAACTAATAGCGAATTAAAAATCTCCGAGATATTTATTCCAATTATGCGGCGTCCAAGAAAAACGAAACCGGCAAACGAGAATCGTGCGATTTGTTTGATCCTTTTGGCAGATCCTTTCAAAAGATCTTCCGCACGGTATATTGAATTCTGCGATTCCATTCCTGATTGCATCGGCATTCCGGCGCATCTATCCATATCAGCGGGCTGCCTTCCGAGGGACGGAAGATCTGTTTTCCGCGATGGGAAATGGGAACGGCGTGGCCGACCAGTTCCAGTGGCTTTTCCTAACTTTCGGTCCCGCGAGACCAGTCGCCGGATGCCCGTCTACGATCCACGGAGGGCTATCCGGATCTACTCTACGACACGTCCGATATATAATTGACGAGCCACCGAAGTTTGCCTCGTATCAATGTAAAAGACGTGTACACGTCGAATATTTTGACGTTTTCGCTACGCGCAGTATTTCCGAACTAAATATTACCTCCGTATATCTAATCCACATACGTGTACGCTATATATGTCATTATTTCATTATTCTGATATCTAAGAAGATCATACATCTTGTAGATGAATAACGGATGAAGCAGTCAAAAATTTTTGATCGATTACACTCAGTGTGCGCAAACACACACTGCCTGCACATATGAAAGCTCGAACAAATACAATTAAGCTCATGTGAGCATATGACGAGCTCAATGAACTCGCTCAACTCTCTCGCGCCTCGTCTTAAATTATTAAAAATCGTATTACCTCGCTCTCGAGGAAAATTAATGCGGCGCTCTTGCAAGTAGTAAGTTCGTAAAAGTAGGCAACGGCTTCAAATAATAATACGTGCTTGTAAAACACGTGCTTATTATTAAAATTTCCAGTCAGATCATCTTTTTTTTGAAATATTGTATTGATTAATAAATTGCATTACGCCGGGCACGTTGCCTCGTTACGATTATCATATATTCGCTCCTCACGGAACTTTCTTAAAAGATGCATCAACTCTCGTCTTTTCTCTCTGGAATATTATCAGCGCCTCTTACTGCATAATGTACCAACTACCTCAGACTTTTAAACGTAATATCCGATAATTTAAAGACGCCTTTTTTGTGATTACAGCGGAGAATTTGCCGATGGGTTTTCCAATGATCACTCAAGCGCCGACGACGAAAGTAGTCGAGATGGGTCACAACGCGGTCCTCCTTTGCACCGCAGTCGGATCCCCGACGCCCATCATCTCCTGGGTGCGAGATATGCTGCCTATCGACACGTCAAATCCACGATACACGGTTCTGGATTCCGGTAAGTAACCACCGCCTGTCAATCACCGCGATCGGGCTTTATATATCGTCGTTCGTTCGCCGGGGACGACGTCGCCGGCGCGACGCGTGTCCCCGAAGGCCCGAGCCGGGGTTTTAGAATGCGGCTATATTGCAAAAAGTACCGCCGCGTGAAATGAACGACATTATCGCGGCGAGCAACGAACGTTGCACTTTACTCGCGAGACGGGAAGCGGGCCGATAAAGGCGGGTGGGGAGCGCGGCGCGGGGGGAGGGGAGAAATATGGGGTACGTGAGCGATCGAACGATGACAAAGGCTATGAAAGATAGAAAGATTAAGGGTGTTTGGCGGGTACACAGGTAGGGTAACAATGGGGGCCGCCCCATCGGTGGCGCGCGACCAGTAGCGCATGTCATATCTCGTTGAGTGCCCGGGTGCGTAAGTCACTGTCAACTCGCGGCGGCGTTGATCGAGTGGTCACGCGATACGCGAACATCCAGCACATCCATCTCGTTTGCCGAGAGCACACCTGGCCCCCCTCGGCTCGCTCGCACTCAACGAAGCGCACTTCGTACCCGATCGTACGCGCGTTCATAACCGGCCGCGGCTGCCGTAAACCCTGCCCGCGCTACTTCGTCCGGCTCGGCGCTCGACGATCCGCTCGACGTTATATCGTCTTTCGATTTTGACTATGACACCGATAAAAAGTCCGTAAAACTTTCGCCAGATATGCGCGCAAGTGGATGTCCCCGATGACGATCTCGTTTCTCGTGCGGCACTTTGCGCGATACAGCCGCGAGAAATACGATAACGTCGACGATAATCGAGCATACGAGACGAGGGAATCAGCTTATACGGATATTATTGGCGTTACGTCCCTTCGTTGTTTATAATTCAGGAGGGGACGGCACGGGTCGGAAGTACGTTGCGTGTCTGACCGCGCGTCGCTGCGACTACTGTCGCATTCGACACGTGCACGCGCGCCACTTTAAAGATCCGTAGATCAACGTTAATCTACGATCTTGCTGGTGTAAACGTAAAATGTTAAAGATCTCTTTGTAGGCATAACGTTGTGACAATTTACTACAAATGTCCATTTGCGTTTTGATAAAAATTCTCGATTGACGGTCTATGCAAGGTACAGTATTCGTTAGTTCGGAAACGACATTTGTCCGACTCGCGAACGTGACTGCTGGCGTTTAAAAGACATGGCCGTACTACTTTTAAAATCCACGATCTGTACGTATAATGGATTGTCTACGATGCGTGAAGTTAAGCGTAGGGTAAGGAGTAGGAGTAAGGATCAATTTTATTTCTTACTCCTACTTCAGCTCTCACGCTTACTCTCGGCGAATCAGAACGCCATCAGCCAGTGTTGCAAATATTTTAAAAATTATGCCTGTATTTCAGCTTCCTTACATCGAAAGCTAAAAGTTATGCTTCTCTTTTACGCCTTGCGCCAGGCTTACTCCACGCATCGTAGACGACGCGTTGGACGTTAAAAACGGATGCCGCGCAATCTCACAGCGGTTCGCCACCAATTCTAGATAGAGTATGTTAATTGCGATATAAATTCGCGCTTGAATCGCGCGCCTGAAAAGCCTGTTCCCTATCGCGGCCATCTTCCCGCATATTTTTCTTCGCAGCCAAGTCTAATTGAGTAGCGAGAACGTTCTCGGTCATCACATCGAGGCGGAAACTTCCGAAATATATTAATAATCTCCCTCCGAGGAAGTCGAGGCGGAGCGATAACGCAAAGGCGAACGAATAATTTTCAGCATGCGGAGTCTCGCTAAAGCGCGCGATGCCTCTCATTATCTTTACCTTCGCTTATACAGCCCGCTTTATGCAGGCGCTCCCTTTCGCCCCCCTCCCCCGCGTACCCTCGTGCGCGTACACGCACGTGTATGCGAATGCGTTTGTACAACGCTCGCTTTGTTTTTACCGCGCGACGACGGTATCATTATCGAGCGGCACGTCACGTAATACCGGCGTGCACTTCCCCCGGACTATCTTTACGGTGCCCGCCGCACTTTGCCGCGACGTGAAAAGTGTACATTAGACGCGCCGCTGCGTGCATACGCGCCACTGCGTGTACACGGGACACACGCCAACAATCGTGCGATGTGCACGTGTCTCGCGCTGCCGCGCGTTTTATGTATTATGGATACGTTTGCATACTGACGGCATCCGCATGCGTCTCGGCATTTGCCGTGTACGTACATACACGAACGAACGGGGTGCGCGCACAGTCTCGCTAGAAATTGCCGCGAAGAAAACGCCACGGATGAGGGAACCCCCGTTCGATCCGGGCGAGATGCGTTCGTTCCGGAAATCGCGTTCGAACCGCGCCGCGCCGGTGGCACGCGTGGTTGCCGGTCCATCGCTGATAAAGCTGGCTCCGAAAGTCGCGGGGACGATCGAGAATGGGAATCTAAATGAGATCCACCCCGAATGAGTCGGCCCGATTCCTATCCCGGTCGTTTCCACGATCGATAGCCGCGATAATGAAGTATGCCGGACGTTTATGTAAATTCGTGCGGCATCGAGGCGGGCCGTTACGCGGCTATTATTATTGTAATTAGATGGGAGGAATAACGGTGTGTATTTTTAGTGTTTTTGCGCCGGGAAGGAAAGTTTGCCTATTATCGTGGTTACGATTGAAACGGTGATATTACCCGTAACGTCGGCGCGGCGCGGCGATGATAAATTTATTTAGAATACAGTGCAAATTGTCCCGAGTGTCGTTAACAGTTTCTACTACTGCTTACTTTAAGGGGATGCTGGAATGATTTTGCACTTTTGGCACCTTTTACTCCTATAATTGTCAATTCATGAAAACATTTGTGTAATACACGAATTATGTTGCTTTTGTGTACAGACCAATAGTGTTCTACTATTCAGATTAAGTGAAAGAACAGCATGGTATCATTGAAATTAAATTTAGAAGCCTAACAAAAAATCAATTCACTCGAATGCAACCTGTAACTTATTCGAGGGAATAGATTTCTTTTTTTACTTTTAAACTTAATTTCAATGATACCATGCTGTTCTTTGATTTAGTCCGAATAGTGGAACACTTTTGATTTGTACGCACAAGTTTTATAATTCGTGTATTACACAAATGTTTTCATGAATTGACAGTTCTAGGAGCAAAAGGTGCCAAAAATACAGAATCACTCCAGTATTCCCGTTGGGATGGCGATTGGCGACTGTCTTCTAGCCAATGAGAGTAAAGCAGCCAATGAGAGCAAAGCAGCCAACAACTTAATCGACTCTCATTGGCTAGAAGCAGGGTTGACAAAGTTACCTTATAAAAGTATCTAGTCATACAGTTACAGTTTTTTCGTTAAAAATGTAACTAGTTACAGTTACTCAAAAAATAACGAATCTTTACTTCACAGTTACTTTCTTGCAATGAAAATAAAAGCATCAAATCTGCATTTGAATTGTAAAGCGTCGATAAAGGCGTTTATGCGCAAAATGCCAGGCCTAATACGCTGTAGAGGTTTAAGAAATATATAAAGTAACTATTAATGTAACTGAGTTAAGTTACGGTTACAGATGGAGAGAAAGTAACGAAGTGAAGTTAGAGTTACCAGAAAAAAGTAACTGTAACTTCGTTACGAGTAACGAGTTAATTCCCAATCCTGGCTAGAGGACAATCGCCAATCGCCAATCCCAATCTAATCCGAGCAATTGCTAGTCTGATTCGGCCTTTACGGCTCGAGATGGCTAAAAATATTTAAATAGGGAAGAAATTAAGAAAATGATAAAAGAATTGGAAACACATGTGCGTTTCTGTAATTTCGCTAATTGCAACATTATACAGTTATCGTCTAAAATACGTTTGCAGTGGCTAAAGTGATTTTTACCCTCCCGCGTTAGTCGAGTGGTGCTCGCTCAATTACGTCGCGCAGCACCTGCAAATTAAATATGTCGATGCGCGCTGCGCGACGACGCTATTTGTCATCGCGCGACTTTTTATCGAATGGAAATAACGGCGCCATTGTCGGCCATATAAGATCGAGTTAAGTGTAATTTAACGGAAAGGGGTTGATAACCCCTGGCCGGGATGAGAGGCGACCCCGGGAGTCGCATCAGTCACCCGCTCGCACCCTTAACGTTATTCGCGTGTCTTCGCGACTTCGTATTCCTGAGTCGATGGCGGCGCATCCGCGGTACGCCGTCGCGTTATACGCACGTCCCGTAAAATATACGCCTTAATGTATCGCAAAAAGTACATCGCGAGTCGATGTACTTTCTGGATACAGCGACGTACCAAGTTCCGCGCGAGGGAAATGGATGGACGAGAAATAAGGAGGAAGGAGTGCGTCGGAAAGAAAAAGGGCGGTGAGAACGGGGGCATCGGGGGTGGGCGAGAGGGGGCCGGGGGCGACGGTGCCGACCGACGGGGCGAAACGAGAGTTTTCATAAATTCCATCCCCGCGCTGACAAGCATTTTTCTCGTAAATCTTACCTGTCCTCGAACTCGTTAAGCGAAAGCTCGCTCGAAAATTGTACGCGCGCGCGCGTCGTTCGTATCTATCGCACGAAACTGTTAACGCGTTTGCGGAACGCCGCGCGATAGATTGCCCGCGTTTGGGAATTTTTTTTCGGGAGAGGGGAGGGGACTGATGATGCATTCTTGACAGGGTTTTTCATCGTTTTGCTATGTTTTTATCTCGAAACAAGAACTGGATGCCGCCAAATATCAGAGAGCGACGCCAAAAATAACATACGCCATCGATCGATGCACTCGATGCATCGTGTTTTCACGAAATAAAACACAAACTTCTCGATATATGCAATCCATTTTCCAAAGCCTATCCCGTAATTAAAGAAAAAAAACAAAGTATTATTAACAAAAGGATAGAGTTTTTGCACATTGGGCGTGTCGTACGCGATATTATCTGGGCGTGAATACAGCGTATATCTGTGCAAATTTTTATCAAAAAAACTGCTCGGAAAATATTTCTTCCAAAATTAAATGCTACAAAATACTCTAATCAGTGCTCTATCTCGTTAAGATTCTAAAGCTGTGAAAGTCTCTGATTACAATAAGACGTACATAAACGCATTTTATACCCTATTGATGTGTTTAATTGCTCACGTAAACCATCATTGAAAAATTTATGGTAACATTTATATGCGACAAGGGCAGACTTACAAATTTTACCGTATAGCAACACCAAGCGTCACGGTATGTTTAGGTGCGCACTGATATATTTAATTCAATTCCATTTACTTAACAAGGATATCTGCGCGAATTTCTACCGGCGGAAAGGCACAAGAATTGGGCATGGAGGAAGTGTGAAAAGGCGGCGGATATTTTGCAAAGAGACTGGTGGGGGCGGGGGGGGGGCGAATGGGCGTTTTTCTCGCGGGGTTCATCCGCTTTCGCAGCGGTTACATATAGAATTATGCGAAAATTGCGTGTGCATACGTATTATTCAAATCTCGCAGATTAAATTTGCTAGGCGTTTCGCCTCGCATTGTCGGCGGGAATTAAGCCATTGCTAAAATTTTAACTCGCCGCGCGCTCTCTGGTTGGAGCGAGCGAGCGCGCGCGCACACGCCCGTGCCCCAGATACTCGGTATATACCATTGTTTGCGTTAATTTACGGGAATAGCTACATCCGCGATGTACATTAACGATATCAAAGCGTCCTTGCTTGTCGTAGAATAGCGCTTGAGACTACCAAAGTACTTCCCCACATTTTCACTGCGCGCGATTAAATTCCGCATTTCGCGCATTGGCACGTCTACCATTTTAAGAACCGTAAAAACACAACCGCACTTCCCCAGAACATGTTACATTATACGTGAGAGTAACAATAAATTTGTTTCTCTGAGCGATTAACAGGATTACTGTGCTACACTCAGTTATATTAAGTCCCGTTATAAAAAGTTATAAAAATTGCGTACCTTCTATAAAAATTATTAAATAATGTTTTAAATCATGACGCACAGTTCAAAAAAATCGAAATAGACGCGTAGACAACATTTTTATACTATTATTGCGACAAATATTATCATATGCCTCGGTGGTCGAATTGGTGAGACGCCTGGACCGCCTATAGTGTAGGGAGGTCCAGGTTCAAACCCTGGCTGAGGTAATATTTTTCGCAATAAATTTTCTATATTATTAAAGATGCCAGGTGTATGATCGAGAAAACACCGACGTTGTTAATTATCGCTGACGACATTGAAGAATTCTTATTAATTAAGTTATTAAGTAACTTATTATAAAAATTATGTTACTTTCAAATTAGAAATTTATAAATGCTAAGTAAATTTTGAATATACGTTTAAAATCTTGACTGTGTACGTTAAACCATTAATAAACGTCAGTCTGTTATATGGAGTATAATTATATGACGATATATGGAAAAGGTGTAAATAGTATACATGTGGCGCGAGATTATAAGATTTGATGAGGACTTAAGAATTTCGCATGGACACGCGAGGTTCGCTCCACGAGCAACATGTGAGAGCAACATATTAAGCACACGCTAAACTCACGCCGATAAGTCGCGCTCATTCTCTCGGAGAACTCCGACGCGCGATTACGCGACGGCAAATTTAATTAGATACGCGGGCGCATAAGTTAAAGCAGTTTAACGTTTCATTTAACCTTCAGCGGGGGCGTCTTGCTGAAAGGCGGCTTGGCTCGGCTTGGCTCTTAAGGAAACCCTCTCTCTTTCTCACGGCTGCGTCGCCTCGCGGAAGCGCAGCGACGCGGGCAAAACTTAACACGGCGAATCGTTAAATTATATTTTGCAATTCCCCGCTCGTAAAGCCGCGAACGAAGTGATGATGCGCGACGGGGATGAGGTAAAAGCGGAAAGCGTCGGTTAGCGCTTCGTCAACACTCGTAAAATTCTCCGCGTTAAAGCCCCCGGAGCTTGATGAGCGAGCGCCGAACTTCGGAACAAGCGACGTAATATAGTGGCGCGACTTAACGGTGCCCTAACGGAAGACACCGCGTCGCGACGGGATGATCGTGGGTGTCAGATTGTCTTGGAGATTAGAGAGGAGGAGGAAGATAGGAAAGAAGATGAAGATTAGACTCTCTTACGCTATCGGAACATCTGCGATGAAATCATCGCGATAATAAATTGGAAGAAATACTAGAGAGATAATAATCGTTCGAAGGAAAATAAGAGACATTTCTTTTTCGCGTATAAAAGTCGATATTGAGTTTATATTATTAACAAATTAGTAGAATTCGTATGGCTCAAATGTGATAAACACGAATTTGAAACCGTGACAGGGTGTTAGTGTCTAAATATTATATTCTTTTACTGCGAAAATATATTATATTATTAAATTAATTCTCCTGTTTGGTCTCTATTTATATTTTACGTGTATCTTTATTATTTGTTGGAACATAGCGCGCGCCACACTTTAGGTTTAATGGAAGATAGTCGAGAAGAGTTTTTTGAGCGATTGCAAACTAATGTTTAAATATCGCACGATTGTTGAAAACTCGACGATATAACTTACATGTGTGACGAAACAATAAAAAATTAACTTATTAAAATATATGGATAGATTAGAAACAATTAGAATAAAATTGGGGGGCGCATCATTAGAATAAATACAACTTCATCTAACAATCACAAGTACGTTTTTGATTAAATACATTAAGATGTGCAAGGTAAAGGAAATATATCTTCTATCTTTTAATTTTGTGATACGTGTGTAATAACAGATTCTCTAATTTGTTTTCTTGCACCTATTTCTATAACGTGTAATTTTAGAAGATTATTATGAGATCGTGAAGAAAATTATCAATATGGAGGAAAATTAAGTAACACTATCCGTCTATCAACTAATAGATATTAACAGTTTTTCCCAGCCCATTTCATTTTTACATGTGAATTTATTTTTATTTCACATTGTACATTCGATATGTATAAATATTTTATTTCTTCATTTATTCTAATCTGTTTTAATCCATCCATTTTGAAGCAATGAATCTATAAAACCTCACGTTTATTTGCAAAATTGTATGTTCTTAAACATGCGTTTTACATAATGTCGATCTAATGCGATTTTTTATATAGATCCATTACGTCAATGTAAAATAAAAGGTAATTTCACTCACCGATACGATGCGCTGCAGCGGAGTTGTAGTCGACGTCGTAAACTACGTTGAACTGTAACATATAAAAATATGATTATTGCAGTATAATTATTTAAAATCGAAATTATTGCATTAAATATTTTATATTTTCTTTTAAAGGTAGACATTTAATAATTATAGAGCACTCGAAAAAGGTTTTCTTTTTACATACAAACTCAAAATTTTAACGTATATTTTGGTCTCTGACTCTTAATTGAATCATTTGAATAAACAAGGCAAACAGGAAGCAGACACTTAATTTTTCAGGTAGCAGATAATATATAAAATTTATAAAATATGAAACGCTTACCTTATAGTTGCTCCGCCGTTGCCCGATGCCTTCCAGGCCTGCTCCTCCTCTCAGAGTTCCTTGTTGCACTCACACAATATTCACTCGCGAAAATGATTAATTACGATCGCGCGAAATTTTGCGTGTCACTACCGTACGCGATGTGAAATACCGCGAAACGCACGAAATATTATTAACGTACGTCGTGTGACTATCCGTCACGGAAATTATCCAAACCAACCACTCGCGTGTTATCTTACAGTCTTGATTTCAAAGTAACAATAGATAAAGCACTTTTAACTTGGTGATATAAACGCGACGCGAGCACTGGAATCCAAGTATCTGCGGTAAAAACGTAGTTATTAGTCCGCAACGAAACGATATCTCACAATCGTTACTGTCAATCAATCTAATCCTTACGCGAAATTAATTGCACGAGCGAAATATCTGCTACGATGAGTCGTTATTAATTGTAGCAGTTAACTGACAATGAAATAACTTTCGATCATATTTCGAGATAGAACGTACCGATGCGCAATACACGACTTCCTGTCCATTAGAGCCGCGAAGTACAACAGAACGAATTACAGGAAACTGCGCAAACTTCAAAGCCGTACACCAACAAATTTCTCTCTTTTCCCGAAAATAAATACATTGAAATTGATAGATAATTTAATGTGTGACGCGTGAATGAGATGTAATCGCGATCAAGTACCACGGTTTAGACGAGTTATTTTAGACGAGTTAGTCCCGTGAAATATCTAAAAGCCGTCGTCTCGATATGCAATTGAAGATGAACGTTGCTTGTTACTGATAAATGTCTACAAATTAATAGTATTTTACCCCAACTCTCGTCGCGATCGCGTCTCGGAAACCGATAAAGCAAAGTAATACAACGCACGGAGCGACTCTCGAGACTGCCGGCCGGCTCGAGGCTCGGCGAGCGAAT
>NW_011967232.1:193765-202454 GCF_000949405.1 Vollenhovia emeryi | reverse complement strand
GTTAACGCGGCAACCTTCGCGCAAACAATTAAGCACGTAGTACGTCACGCATACCGCGCGGCGAGAAAAACAAAAGCGAACGTTGAGAATCCAGTGTCTCGCGTTTACGAAATGTGAAACAAGTTGAAAATTTTATCCCCACACTTATCGCGATCGCGTTTCGGGAACCGATAACGCGGAAATAATACAACGCACGGAGCCGACTCTCGACGCCACCGGCCGGCCCGAAGCTCGGCGAGCGAATGATAATGCGGCGACCTTCGCGTAAACAGTACGTAGTACATACGTCACGCATACCGCGCGGCGAAAAAACAAGAACGAACGGTGAGCGTTCGTTGTCCCGTGTTTACGAAATATGAAATAAGTTGAAAATGTTATACCTAGTGTTTCAAATTACTTTCAGTGGCTGTTACTGTACATTTTACGTATCATTTCGCGGACTCGTCAGTACTGTTTAAGCTAATGATTGAAACTCTGTTCACTCGAGAAAATGTTTTGACGAAAAGCGTTAACTTAAATTCTAATTACCGAGAGATTTCCCCTCAAGTTGCGTCACAAGCATCTCGGCAGGTGGTCTCCTAAATCCCACGATTACCGCGATGATTATAGAGCAAAGTCCGGGCCTAAACGTAACATGTCGTATTTTTACATGGCGCCTAACAGCACCCTTAATTATTGTGCCTGAAATAAACCGAGCACCAGTCAAATTAACGAATCTCGCGTTTCATCGGGAAGACCGACACGGGAAGAGATGCGTGTGTTTTTCGTGCAAACACATCGTGGCGGTGTATCGCGACAAGATTTTCTCCGACCCATTAGCCCGAGTTAATAACAAAGAGAAACCAAGTTTGATACAAACAACGCGACGGGCGATATACTCTTATCACGCGCTCCATTTTTCTGCTCTCCCCTTCATTACCTCCGTCTATTTTACATTTGATGACTGCTCGCTGATTACTATCTTTTTCACGATTTCGACATTTTAGAATTCGCCCTACCAATCTTCCAGAAGTTAATTACATGCCCTTTCAACGTGTGCAGTAATTATGGTTTCGGATTATTGCGAATGTTACAATTATCCTGCGCTGCAGCCGTTTACAAACTCCTCATATTGCAGCTCATTACCTTTGATATCGTAGCATCGATTAACACAGCCGCGTCACACGCAGCTCGACGTGGCACAATGGCCAACGGTGTTGTTAAATCTGCTCGCGCGATTCACCACTGAAATCCACACCATAAACAGCTCGATGTCGATTCTCGTGGGGCGCGTCTCTTGTCGGTGTTGGCAAAATTTTGTACCGTCGACGTGCCGCGAGCTGCGAAAAGGGGCAGCGAAGTTCGCAACCAGGCACCAGGATGGAATGGGCATTTCGAGCTTAACATTTATGCTGAAATTCCCGAACGTGTGCTCCTTCTCAGCCAGTTTCTTAACCCCGTCGCTCATCCCTCTTCCCCTTCGCGTTCGACCATAGCGAGAGGGACGCGCGCGTCCTCCACCTTTCCCATCGGCGTTCTCTTCCACCACCGTCGCCGTGGCTCCCCCAGAGAAGCTCTCCCGGGCCCATTAGACCACCCTTTACCCAGGGGGTTGACTTATGACACCGGCTACGCGGAGGGAGCTTGAGTGAGTTACTCTCTTTTCGCGGTGGGAGGAACCCAATGGTTAGAGGCAAGAACGAGAGAGGATGAAGAGAAAAAGGGCGGCGTTACCCGATATACCCTCGGAGAGAAGCGGATCCTCTCCGTTGTTTTTCGCTGTACAAAGACGCAAGGCGAGACGCGAGGGAGAGAAGAGCGTTCGTTATCTTAAACGACGCTTCGTCAAAAGACCGAGTACGAGTCCTCCTTGTGCAGCGACACAGCGCGGGGGTTCGACGGGGTTTCTGATCGCGAAAACAACGGCGTTCAAACAAAGCTGGAACGGCGCCAAGAAATCGCAATTGCACGCGATAGGAAACTCGCGCGAGCGAGCACCGTCGCCGCCGCCGCCTTTCCACTTTAATTAATCCGGATAGGCAGAACTCGGCGCTAAATCCCCTAAATAACTGGCGCAAACTCGTTCTGCTGTTATTCCGGCGAGAGAGCTCCGCTATGCACCCCGACGGATCGTCCAAAGCATTTCTCGCCGCGATCTCTTCGTGCCCGCATAATGCTGTCGATTGTCCTTATATTAGCACAATGCGTCACTTTCGACGGTAATTTCCCATCTGCGCCTTTGATTCGGGATCACATTCAGGCCACGCTTACAATCGAGCTATGCCACTGGAAACTGTCTCTTGATGACACAATCGAGATCCCGAACCAGCATTGATGTACGTCGATGTAGTTACGATTTAGCAAACCGAGCATAGGGGCCTCGAGAGAACAGGAGAACCTCTTTCCCCCCCCCCCCGATTTCTTTCTTCTTTTTTTATTCGCGAAATGTAACCCGGAATCGGATAATTGTAAAAATTGAGATTTGTTTGGAAAATGTGCAAAAATTGCTGTTCCGATATATCTCGTTTATTTTCTGTTAAAAATGTACATGCCCATCACTATCGAATTTCTAAATAAAGAACAAGTTCTTCAAAAAAGTTGAATTCCACTTTTTCACCCAACCTTTTTCGCCGAGTTTTTTTTATCACATTTGACCCGAGAGAGAGAAGAAAAAATTGGAAACACCCGCGGCTGTTTTCCGAATCATCCTTAATGATCGAAAACTACTAAATCGCAAAAACGCCGATGCGAACTCTTAATATAATTGAAACGAAATTCCGCGCTGAATACACCGGCCGGGATTAAAAAGTGTCGCGGCAAATGCGCGCGATGGGCGCATCGAAGGTACACGCGCGGCGTACATCTCGGAATGCTTTCGGAGTGTGTAAACATATTTCCTATTTGTATTCTATCCGGATGGAATCCTGTATTCACCGTGTCGTGTGCGCGGCGAATTCATCCCCGCTTCATCCTTCGATTCCACCCCACGCGTGTTATCCAGAAGCGGAGGATGAGGCGAAGAGACAGAGTGAGACGACGCACTTGATGCATTCGTCGTCGCGCGTACCGCGCGTCCGGGGTATGCGTGCCCGTACATGCGTACACGCGTCGCATTTGCTCCCGTGATATTAAATGTAAGAGGGGACATTTCAATATTGGTCGGCAAACACACAAATAGCGGCCGTGTATACGCCCTTTCGCCTGCATCGTGCGCACACACGCTCGTGCCGCTGCATATCCCCGCGCGTAATCCGGGATCTCGCGGAGAGGCCCGAGAAAAATGCTGTCGCTGCGCCTACTGACAGGCGGAATGTGTCGCGCGAAGCTTCCGCGAGATACGAATACGATTTTCCAAAGCGTAAGGAAAATTCGACACTCTTCCCCCCCCCCACCGGTACATCCGATCGGCGCGCATCCGGCGCATCGGTGGCGAAGCCGTTCGTCTGGATTGAATCGGTCGATTGGAAAACAACGAAAGAACACTATTGCATCTCGCGCTCACTCAGTCGTTTGTCTGCCTTTAATGTACGCATGTCTCACACACGTACATTTTATGAAAGACAAGTTGCAATTCCATTTTATACGTTTCTTTCCTTAAAACGTAAGAGCGAATTATATGGAATCTCGACTATAAAACAGAGATCTTAGATTATTAGATGCACAGAGCTTATATAGCAGATTCTATCCTCTTGCTCTATTAAAAAGCAGAACATTACAAGCGGGATATGCGTTTAATAATGGACTTATCTCAAGCCTTTACTTGGCCATCGGTGACAGATTCCTCAATGAATTTTAAGCCGATTTTTTCTCGTAAAAAAATCTGCTTGCTTTACGTATCAAAGTTCGTGAAAGTCGTTAATTGTTATGTACTGGGAATATCGATCGACCTAGCGCGAGAGGGCCGTGGTATTCACCTATTATTTTTATTCAGCCGCGTATCTCGTTGCATATCCCATGGATGTAAAAACAAAATGCATCAGTAACAACTATTTAATAAAAACAAGACATTATACCGCTGCCGAAATAAAACATGGAAATAGAAGCAGTTTTCGTAATTTTATATACGGCAGACGCGATATTAAAAATTGCGCTTGAATCGATGCAATCCATCTTTTGTGTCCCTAGTGCATCATAAAATACGGTCCAAACTTAGACATTTACGTATGTATATTGCATCGATCTTCAAGATGAAAGAGTAGCGTGAACATTTTCTCGAGGTACGCAATATTGTTTTAACGATTGAAGAAAGAGATACATGCCGTTATATTTCTAGCGGTGCAAATCGAATTTGAAAATCCATGAGAACAATCTGATTGTAAGAGATGTGCGATTGACAAATCGACACGATATCTTATATAATATTTACAGTCTCAAATCCGAAATCACGCCACTTTTAAAAGTGCAAAAAGTCTATTATGCAAAAATATTCAGTTTCGACGAACGAGTCATTTTTCAACTGGAAATTTTACGGCAAAAAGATAGAGATATCGCACTATCTATTCTACTACCCATTTAAAATATTCCTGACTCCGACTACCCGATCGATACGGTAAACTGGGATTATGAAAAGTTGAACAGGGTATTATGTCGGTGGCTTTTAACGCAAATGTCTCTTCATGTTCCCTCTGGCGTTATATGTGCCGATCATACTTAAAGCGGCTCGCATGCGCTGATTATTTAAAATTTATAGGAAACAGTCCGCGCGCGGTGCATTACCGTCATCTCGAGTCGGGTCCCACGTGTTCGAGATCTAATTGTTCATCATCGCGTCCCTCTTCGCAGCACCTATGAATATTTTAAGCGGCTATTACGCCGTATAAATGTTATCGTTAAACCAATGGTAATTCGCGCGTTCGCCTGTTAATTCTACATTGTTCTTTACGTCTCGCACGTATACGCGATAAAGTGAGAAGTTATGGCACCGACCAGACAATGGGACGTTAAAACTAGCGTTAGTGAAACCCGTAAGATGGAGAGAAAAAGACGTTAATTGTTTTTAATATTGGTGTAAATGCGTTAAAGAACCTTCGCGTCATAATTTGATTCAACATACGCGCGCGCACGATAGTATGTGAGTAATTATTAGAAAAATTAAATTAAGACGTGGATAAATAGCAGGTCGTTAACATTCCAGTTTCTTTAAAGAAGTAAGAATTTCACTTTTGAAAAATAATTCACAATCAAGCATCAACTTGAAAGAAACTTAAATCTCAGCAGAGGCTGAAACCTAATGAAATGATATATATTTCCCGAGTTGGAAAATAAATTCCAATAGGCGCGCGGGAGCTCGTTTGCGAGTTCGTCTGTGAGGAAAGGCACTTGAACCAAGTTGAAGTAACAATTAATTAAAAAAGACAAAAAGCCCCAATTAACGGTACAGCAACGCGACAAATTCCAATTGTATATTCCACTCCTAATTTAACGAAAATGGTAACTTCAAATATGGAAATTGTGAAGGATCTAAAAATCGTGATACATACTCCTCGTCCTTCGTCCTTCATATTTGCTGTTCGCGTGAAGGGAACTTTTCCGGATAGCGGATAGATAACGTGTTAGGCCATACTCTACGCCGGGTATAACTTTTTCGCGTCGGTGCGCTAACAATGCGCACGTGATTCCATCGGGATAACAATACGACCGCGCGCGGGCGTTCCTTCCTGGTCGGCTTACGGGAAATTGTAGATGAGGCACGATTACGTATTCCGATCGTACGCGATATCAGTCCGCCTCGCTTCTCACTCGTGATGGAGTGTTTTCTACCCTCGACCCTTACTCTCTCTTCCGTTTCTTTCTCGTCTATCTACCAAATACTTTACCGAATTCTATCCTAGGCGAGTTCTTTCCTTACCAGGACTATCTCGATAAATCGCAGTACGAAGTTTAAACTCTCGCAGTCTATACTTACTACATGCATAAAAAAACTTTAATGTTATAAGATTTAGATGTGATATATAACCAAGTTATAATTAATATTGCAAAAGTTCGTTCTATCCTTGGCTAGAGTGCAACGATAGAACGTCGTTCTTGAAATTTTATCAAACGTTTCGTACGAATTAGTAAAATGAAACGTTTAAAAGGTGAAGGGGGAAGATTGAAACGGATAATTATGAGTCATTGAAATAGCTACATATTAATTAAGGATTCAGATTTTCAATCAAGGGCGAGGGACAAGCTCCCCAAAATTTTAATTACGCCACTACCCGTCTCCGTTGTCTCTTTCCCCCACGATCAATCAGAGTCACGATCGCAATGCGCCTACTGAAAACCGCCGCGTATGGCACGTGAACCTACTCGGACGGATAACGAATTCCGAAATCGGCGGCCGGCGAAAATTCGGCGGCCTGCGAAATTAACAGCCGCGCCGGGTCACGCCGATAATTGCGGACTCCGTTTTAACCCGGGGGCCATAATAACCAAACGGAACCCTTTAACAGTTCGCGCACATGTTTCGTTCGTTCGTTCGCTCGCAAGGGAAACAACGCACCGGTCCGCGCACGATATTTGTCTTCCGGGGGAAAAAAATATTCGGGGTTTACCGCGAGTTTCGAGGTAAACCAATCCGCCCGTTCGTGTAGTCGCGTTTTCGTTCCCGATGCAGCCTGCCGCGGTTCACATACGGCCGTCTCACCCCGTGAGTTTTATCTTCGTAATAGACGCCGCACGTCTTACCGAGCGACCGCGGCATCGCGGCGTTAATTTTACAATGTATTTGCACTTGGACGCCGTTTATCTCACTCGGGGACCATCCCCTAATTTAAACCGTCATCGTCGATAAAATGTTAGAAAGATTGAAAGCGAACGATCGATCCCAACGGCAGTCTCCCGTTCTACGCCCCATTCTCGATTCCCGGTATTCGCCGGTGTGTTTACTTTACGAATGGGCAGGGCGGCTCCTTCGTGAGAGTGGAGAAGGTCACGGGGAGGGCTTGAATTATACCGGGCCGGTAGTGACGTCGGCGAAGATAATCACACGCCTCGCAACGGCCGGTTTATCATCGCGGTATCGCGCTCCGAAGGAGCTGATGCATCGTGAAAAGCGCCCGCACGAACCCCCGAAAGCCGGACGGAAAACGGAATGTACGAGTCAGGGTGGGGAAAGGAAAAGGGACGGGTAGGGTGAGGGAGAAAAGGGCGACGCGAGGAGGTCGACCTTTTGCAGCCCTACCGGAGCTCGACGTCTCCGCAGGACGCGGTAGGAACTCTATTAGCGCTGGAAAAATGAAGTAAAAGACGCGACGAGCGGCAGAGAATATAGACGTTCGCTCAAACTCACGCGGTTCCGTCACAGGGCTCGTTACCGTATACACATTATCGTACTTATAAATTTAATTGCACGAAACGGAGATTGCTCAGAACGCAGTACGCCAAAGGACGTTTCTCATCGTCCGTCCTCACATCATTTCTGACGATTTATAAACCTGCGCTGTCGAATAAATAAATCTGATCGCGTTAATTAAAAATAGGGTCAAGAGACAATAACAAATGATAGTAATTGACGTAATAGAGTCCGATATGCGTAGCTGCGCGTAATCCGGTATCACGAAATGTTGAAAGGATACGTCTCGGAAGCTTATAAAAGCGCTACTTGTAATCGATACGTTAGGAGAGAATATCTTGTTGATGGAATATTCCGTTTGCATTTCAGGTGCCTTGCAGATTACCGAATCCGACGTAAGCGATCAGGGGAAGTATGAATGCGTTGCTAACAATTCCGTAGGCACAGAGTACTCCAAGTCGACCACGTTATACGTAAAGGGTACGTAATTTAACTGTTTACAAATACCTGCGCGCGAATATTGCAGTGCATATTAAATTAATTAATTTTCGAGCGTGTTTCACGGTTTATAATAAATGTGGTTTTTCACTGTCTTTGTGACACCGTTTCTTGTCGGTGTCTTATATCCTACATAGGTACGATATAAAAACAAAAAGCGGGCGAAATAGTCTAATGAAAATCAGCGGATTTGAAGCCGCAAAGGGACAATGTTTTCGTTGGCCAAATAACGAACGCAGCGCGAGCCCGTCGCACAGTCACGCCAATGCCATAAACGTAGACGCTTTCCTGTTTGTAATTAAAATTAATGCAACGCAATTAGGACGTAATTAAAGTAAATGAGCGGCACAAAGGGCTCGCGCGACTCACTCAGGGTAGCGCGTGTTACGCGCCGAGACTTTCCGTTCCTTGCGCTCTCGCCGCGATCTTGAACCCCGATGATTGTGCGTTTCCGTTTAATCGTCATAGCCGCGATTTACAAAATCTGCGCGACGGCTTTACAGAAATAATCGTCCGGAGTTTTGCGCATTTTCACCGGGCACGGTTAATTTGCCGTCATAAAACGCGCGCATGTAATTATTTCCTAACTAGATGCGCCGTTTGCATTACGATTTAATTTCATTCGTGAATAAATAAACAGTCGCAATCAACAGTGCTCAATTATAACGTAATGTAACTTACATGGAAGGAACAATCATGCAATATGAAGATACGTGCAAGATTTGATTTTTCTTTCTTATCCAGAGGTGCATTTGTTTTTTCAATTTAAAATTAGATTCGTTCGGTATATAAATATGACAAATTTTTTTATCATGAGCGATTAAGAACTTAAAAGTTTCCATGAATTAAACTTCCACGAGCAAATAAATGGGAAAATGTTGCTGACAAAATTCGATACCTTGCCTTAATATAAGTCTAACATCGACTCGACATTGG
>NW_011967232.1:153163-190781 GCF_000949405.1 Vollenhovia emeryi | reverse complement strand
AAAAGGATAAAAAAATTGCAAGAAACTAGATTAAAATTTAAGTCGCTGAAAGAGACATTTATCCTGACGACTGTGCTGTGTACTTCAGTACGTCGTGTTTCACCAACCTTCTCGATTCCTCCACCGCCGGTGAGCGAGGTAATGCTGGGCGGATCGCTGAACCTCACCTGCGTCGCCGTGGGCGCGCCTATGCCTTACGTCAAGTGGAGAAAGGACCCGGCGACGGACCTAACGCCGGAAGACGACCTGCCGGTCGGCAAAAATGTCCTGAAGCTGACGGACATCAAGGAGTCCGCCAATTACACGTGCACAGCCGCCAGCGATCTCGGTGTAATTGACATGACCACGGTGGTGAAAGTTCAATGTTCGTATCAAACTTTAAACCTAGAGTCCCCTCCTTTAACTTAGATACATTCTGTTATCGCGGATCACATGATGCGAGCTGATTAATCGTGCATTGCGTTCACCGGATAACTAATCGATCAACGAGCTTATTTGGAAAAGGATCTTCGTGGGGAGAAGGTTTTTGCTGTTACACATGACGGTCAATAAAATTTAGCGTTTGTAATATCTTTCTCCTGGAGCTTGCAAATGTCGCGACGATTTTACACTAACTCCGGGCGCTTGAATAAATGATTTCGTATTCTGCGCGACTTAGACGCGATATTTATAAATCGAAATGGAGAGGTAAAGTCGTAATAAACCCTGCCCCTCGCAGCTCTTCCCGGTCCGCCGGAGAACGTTCAAGTGTCCGACATCACTGCGACGTCGGTGAAGCTGAGCTGGTCCTACAAAGGACCGGATGAGCTGCAGTATTACGTAATTCAGCATAAACCGAAGCACGTGAACCAGGCATATGCCGAAATATCCGGTATCACGACGATGTACTACCATGTTAGGAGTCTCAGCCCGTATACGGAGTACGAGCTCTACGTGATAGCTGTGAACAGCATCGGGCGTGGTCCCCCAAGTGCCCCGGTGATGGTCACCACTGGTGAAACAAGTCAGTACCATAGTATTTCCTATATACTATTCTCTGGCCATTTTATGCTTCTATTGTGGCTAGAAGCGATTATTTTCCTTTTCGAAACATATGGTTCACGCTTCCCGTAACATATATGTATTATTCGGAGAATTAACTTTCCTAAGAAAGTCTTTATTTCGTATTATATTGGAATAGACTCATAACTAACACTAATGATTAGTGATTAACATCCGTGCATATATCATTAGAATTAGATTGACCTTTAGATATAAGAAAATCTCATCTAATTCGCCGCTTCCATGCCAAATTAACAAATGAGGGAAAATATCGTTTCTACAGAAATGTGTCTTATTTTATTCAACATTCTCCTCTCGTCAGTCTCGAACGCATCGTTCGAGCGAGCTCAGCCAGATGTAACAATATCTATTAAATCAATCAATCATCTTTGACGTACACGGAAACTTTATTGGACGTCCGCATCACGACCGCTACGACAAAGTAAACCCACTCATGAATCAACTCACGTTTCATTTCTGCAATGAACATACCGTGCGTCTCGCGGCAAGTGCATTGCCCGCCGATTAAAACGCGAACGAACTCGACGACCCGTTTTTTTCCGCGCATCCACGTCCGCGAGGATCGGAGAACAATAACGTAAAGGCGTAGTGGAGGAACGGCACTACTCCGACGTGAGCGTGAATTTTTTGCACGTAGATAGAATTTTTGTACACGCCATCGAGAAAGAGGAGCGAATTTTTACGCACAATTTTTGAGGGAAATTCTGTATTTTTTCCATGCTGTCCGCCGTGGACGCACGATTTGATCCATGTAAGTGACAAGAAAATTTTTTTCACCTATCACCAAAAACCCTCCCGCCCCATCTGCTCTTTGTTGCACCAGTGTGTTAGTGTTTTTGCGGGGCCGTTCCACAGCGTTTCGTCGCGCTTCGACGTCTCGTGTCATTTGTGTATTTTTTTACACTATATATCCCCAACCCCTTGTTCCCAGCCTCCCACACTGCCTCTTTCACTTTTTTCACTCTCTCTCTCTCTCTCTCTCTCTTTATATATATCTATCTATCTCTATCTCTTTCTCCGTCTCGAAAGTACGCGTCTCCGTCTCCTTTTTTCCTTTTTTACAAAAGAAGGGAGGGGAGCGAGAAACGAGTACGCGGGGAAGACAGCACGCGAAATTGCACCTTTCCTAACAGAATAGTAGCACACTTCTCACCTCGTGAAAATACGAAGGAGACACGTACCGCTCTCGCAGTTCGTATTTTCACTCAGCATTTACTGCCCGCATTTATATTTCGAGAATTGACAATAATCGTTTGACATTTGTTTTTTTTTCTCGGATAGCGGAATCGACAAATGGAGGTGCCAGTAAGTCAAATCATATACTAAGAGTGCCGTAGTGATTCATTCACACCGATTTTTCTTTGCCTGTCCCTGTGTAGTTCTGGAAGTTTTTGGTTTGATCTCGTTTCGTTACTTTGCGCACACACGATTGTCACTTTCACCGATACAAACGCGCATACTTTGCCACTCTTATTACATCGACACGTGCGCAATCTGGAGATCTCTGTAGTTAACTGCGTACGGTGTAAATTTTTGAAAATGTACCCATTTATCACCGCTAGTGTTGCCAAAATGGAATTTAATTTCGTTTTTCTCTTCCCTATTTTTACACTGCACCTGCTCTTGGTTCTTATGGTGGTTTTCTTTGGAGGATTTCTTTTTGAAGGGCTTCTTACCGCGTGACTAACTGACGTGTACTGCCCTTCCGCGCCTTCGTGTGTATCTTGGCTGCTCCTCGTCCGGTCTCTCTAATAACGCTAAAAACTGGCTAATCTCTTTTTTAGAACCCGGTACAGCGCCGCGGAAAGTTCAGGTACGGCCGTTGAGCTCCAGCACGATGGTCATACAGTGGGACGAACCGGAAACCCCGAACGGTCAAGTGACGGTCGGTGTCTCTCCCGAAATTATCTTTCACCGCGGCTTTCCCCGACTTTCGTTAACGTTGTCGCTAACTATCGCGCGATATGCTCCCCCCCGTAGGGATACAAAGTGTACTACACAACGGACTCGAATCAGCCCATGGCGTCGTGGCAGTACCAGATGGTGGACAACAGCCAATTGACAACCATCTCGGAGCTGACGCCGCACACGATCTACACCATAAGAGTCCAGGCGCTCACGAGCGTCGGTCCTGGACCACTTAGTCTGCCGGTGCAAATCAAAACACAGCAAGGGGTACCGAGTCAGCCCGAAATGCTAACGGCGGTCGACATCGGGGAGACCAAAGTAACGCTCCAATGGAGCAAGCCCGCTCATAGCGCTGAGAATATTCTCAGCTATGAGCTGTACTGGAATGACACTTACGCGAAGGTAGGCAGTTATACATTTTTTTTTATGTCAAAGTAAACTTCTTTTCTTAACGATAACTTGGGTTGTCCAGCCTCACTCAGCGCCTAAGTGCCACTCATCGTGCATTGATCCCTAATAATATCCTTTGTTCTCTGAATTAATTGAACAATTAAAGACTATGAACGAATTGTTTTTATTCGCTCGGGAGTAGAATGGAGCGAAGTTCGGGGGAGGAAGTTGAAAAGATGTTAGAATTTTAAGAGAGATGATTAATCTACGCGACCTAACGCACCCGGCATTTCTGCTCGAATCAGGAAAAGCATCATCGCAGGATACCGGTGACCGAGAACTACACTTTGACCGGCTTGTATCCGAACACTCTGTACTACGTGTGGCTGGCCGCGAGGAGTCAAAGGGGAGAGGGTGCCACGACGATACCGTATCCGGTTCGCACCAAACAGTACGGTAAGCAGAACGCGCACGAATGCATACGAAATCGAATCAAGTTCATGCAGCGAGGAGTGCCAGACGCATGCTGATGCGCGATTGTCGCGAGGCCGTAAGGCGGTCGGCTGCTCGACCGCCCGGATATCGTGGCGATCTCGGGTAAGACGCACCTGTGTCCTGCGGGTCCTCGCGCACGACCGCGCATCGCGACGGCACAGCAGGTAGGAGGTGCTGTAGCGCTAGACGCTCCTGCAAGTAGCGTAAGCTATCGACGCACAACACCTTGGAAAGAGCCTTTGAAAAGAAACGAAAAGAGAAAGCGGAGACCTTTCGTCTTCGAGAACGCGTTTATTAAAGAAAGAAAAAGGAAAAGAGAGCGTATGAAAAGAAAGGGAAAGACAGAAAAAATAATAGAGAATAACAAGTGAAGTGTGGGAGAGTGAGAATGACTGCATGCATTGCAAATAAGAAAGCCGTTTTTGGATGCCACTTTATATATATATATCTATATATATACGTACATATCATACATATAAATTGCACTAAGCACTGCATTGATATATGTGTGCATTTTGGGCACCTCTTTTCATTCTCAATAACATGATTGATTTATCGTCCGTTCTTCAGTTTTTCGTTGTCTCGTTCCCTTGCAATTATATAAACGTGTAAACTCGTTAACTCTGCGGATCGTACGCCCGAGTTAACACGAGCCGCACCGGGAGAACTGTCTCTAATCACGTCTTTTTTCGACTGTTCAAGGATCGATTCACTTTTTACCTTGAATATTTTACACCCGTCTGAACCTTGGCCCAACATACCGTTTCGTTGGTATCCCACGACAGTCACCGTCGATTGTGCGCTCGTCTCAGCGTTGAGACCGTCAGGTCGAGAAATACGAGAACTCATTTGCTCATCGCTCGGCGTACTAACTCGTCTATCGTTCGCTCATACATAAAGATGTCACTTATTACAATTTGTATCTTGAAACGAGAAGCGTGTATAGAACTCGTGAAATCTCACAAGGCCGAGTTCAAATGAATTAATAATTATCCGACGACGAAGTGACAATAGTCACGCCGCAGAACTTTTCGTATCCTCGCGTTTGACCTCAAGCCAGAGACTTAGTACGATCGGCTGGTAACTGCCGATTATGACCCCCGATTTTGTTTTTTTTCCCCTCCTACAACTGAGTGTTATACAGTCCCCGGGGCTCCGCCTCGCAATGTAACCGGCAAGGCGATCAGCCCGACTTCCATATTGGTAACGTGGGAACCACCGGCCGCTGAACGTTCCAACGGGAGGATCGCCTACTACAGGCTGCAAGTCGTCGAGAGCGGTCGCTCCGACTCCGAGGCGAGGAATATCAAACTGAATGACACGCGTTTCGTGTTGGACGAGCTCAAAAAGTGGACCGAGTATCGGATCTGGGTACTGGCCGGGACCAGAGTAGGTGACGGGCCTCCGAGTTATCCTATCTCGGTCAGAACTCACGAGGACGGTATGTATCACAGACACTGACTGAAAGTCTCTCTGTTTAACCTCAGGCACGCGAGGAGTAACGTGTAAAATCCGTGGTGACGCACAGCGCGCGAGGACGAGTACCATGATGCCGACGTTCTTCAGTAGCTGTCGCAATATAATAATTAACGGAGAATCGATACGACCGCGATATCATCTCCCGTTGTTTCCTTTCACTGAAACACGTGTTAACTGATATATAGAAAACAAGAATCCCCCCCCGATCGTTCAACGCCGCCGCGGTCGCTACGAATTTCACACGCTAAGCTTCGCGAGGAAGAAATATATTATATATTGGGATGAAGTAATAACGCGCCTCATCCGAGAGCCAAAAATATAAAAGCCCGCCAAAAGTCAGTCCGGTTTAATACTCTCGCGCGGTTCCAGTGCGGGTTGCGACGACACGCCGCGTGTTATTCTTGATCCGGTGAATGCATTACGTATGATATACATTACTGTAAATTTTCGATTTCAGATTACGCTAACGTCACTTCGTCACCTGTCTCTCTTCCCAAACTCTCAAATGATACCAGATACTCTCTCTCTTCTCTCTCTCTATCTCTCTCTCTCTCTCTCTTCTCTCTCCTTTATCATGATTTTCTGTTCTGTGTCCTCTCTATCGTCTATCTTTTTTCTCCAGTGATTCTACACTCATGTTATATTATATTGTATTTACGTTATTATATTCTATTAAATTACATTATACAATATATATATTATACTCTGTATTATATTATATATATGAGCTTTCCTCTTCTCTCACGCCGTTCTTGTGTTACAGTTATAGTTTCGAGAAACGAACTATCGAATCGCACCATCGTGCACGAGAGAGGAAAAGAGGACGGACACGGCCCTTTTTTCCGGTCGGGTTACCTTTTTTTTTTGCGCGAACAAAAGTTTTGAGCGCGCACGACTTTTTGTATTTTTCGTGCCTCTCCGATCACGCTACTCCGATCGCTTTCCTGTCGTTCTTTTCGTAACCTCCTTCACTCTTCCGATTTTTATAAAACGGCATCCACGCGAAACATGAAACGATGATGGCCCTACTTTTTTGGCTGGCGAGATTTTATATTTTTGGATTTTTTGCGGTAATAAAATCTCCGACTTGTTCTAGCTTCCCCGAAGTCTCCCCGAAACCTCCAGATCCCTCTCTCCCCCTTCAACGCCCCCCCCCCCCCGTCTTCTAGTGTGCCCACAATCATTTTTTCCAGGTGCACGCAGCCACGGATTTTTCAGAAGCTGATAACCAATTTTTGAGCTCAGCTATTAAAAGATGAAAAAGAAAGAAACGAATTTTCTTAACGTTTTTACAGGGCCTAATCGCAACTCTCTCTTTGTTCGTTGCCGTTGGTTTTTTTCACCCCCCAGCCCCACTTTTAAAACTTGGATATCTATTTTGACACGCTAATTAATATCTAATTATACTCACTCAAGTGTTTTTGTCTTTCCTTAAAGCATTTGCAGGAGGATGATCCAGGTTTTGAACAGCTAGTTTTTAAGATCTATTCACATTATCGTAATATATCAATATTACCTAATAATATGTACTCATTACACTCAATGTTCTTTCTGGTGGTTACCGTGGTTACGTCAGTAAAGATGTTTCGTTTCTCTCCTTTAGTTTATTAATTCACTCTTGCCACGTGTTATGAAGATAGAAGTCAGGCTGGCTGCCCCGCGTGCCATTATTTCCGCAACTCCTTTTTTTTCTTCTTTTTTTTTTAAATACATATACGTATCACTAGCTGCATAGGCCACATGAAACATGTAAATAACACTAACGAACGAAATTAAATAACAACTTGTTACACGCGCAACAATCAGACGAAAGTAATGGCAACGCGAGGGACAGCTTGCGAGTGAAGCGCTTACGTATATATATATAAAAACTCTAGCGAATGTTATCTCACACACAAGAATATATATATATGAGACGCACTTTTTCATTATATATATATATATTACACATATATATATTTCTATATCTCTGATATATAAGGCTCTTCTGTCTTTAGTTGAGATTTAGTTCTACCTATCGTTTGCACATGTTTAGAGCATGCCTTCGTTTGTTTAAAGACTCCTCGACTCCCATGAATCCCGGAAACGCAACCCCCTCGAACTCTCGTCCCGTCTGAAGGAAAGGAAAGAAACCCGGATCTCCCACACGATCCCACCTCTTCGTCCCCGAGCACCAAAGTCCGCCGAACTTTGTCGAGTCTGCGATAATCACGTTCCCGCAAACACGTTCATTTTACACCATGTCTATATCCTATGAATGGCATGCCGATGCATGAGACAGTTTTGCTTTCTGTTAACTTCCCGTCCCCGTCCCAGCCGAGCGGCATCCCGTCGAAGGTGCCGATCGATCCCGCATGTCGAACGTTTTTCGTCCCCCTCCCTGTTGCCGAATGACGTCCACACACGATCCCTCTCCCATAACAAACGAATTCGGCACCGAGGGAAAAAAAATTTGTTTGCACGATATTTATATGGTAGTTGTTGAAAAAAAATAAATCTCCGCGCGGTCGTTAGCCGCGATATTTCCCCGGGAAATCATTTAATCGTAACGATAACTTCTCTCGGTGCGCGGAGAAGGGGCGGTGCGGTGGTACGACCGTGATCGTTAAAAGTTTCGCAGCGCGGGTAAGCAGAAACAACGGGGTTTGCGATATTGAAAAAGATAATCGAACGAGAGAGCTGAAATTAAAAACGAAAATTGTGCCCGGGTAGAAAGAGCCGAAAGAGCGAGGGTGGAAGTAAGGTAAGGAAAAGAGGGGAATCGTGCGAGCGCCATCCTATTTATCTAACGGGCTATGAAGACATTCCGCGTCGGACGCGTGGCAAAAGAGAGAGAGCATCGTTTGTCGCGGAGGTATTATGTCGCCATGATTGTCGAAGGAAAAGTCGTACCGACGTAACGATCTTCCCGTGTGCCTTTCACCGTTCACCGCCATGGAACACGCCCCCCCCCCCTCAGAATCCTCTTTCGTTTCTCCGCCTGCGCCCCCGGCTCCTAAAAGACCCCCCGTTCCCGGCATTATCCCGTTCGCGCGGAGCAACTGATCCGGGTGCTCCCGTTTACCCTCCCGAAGCAGACTCGGCAGAGCGAGGCGAAACGATAAAAAGCACTGCTGAAAGCACCCTGCCGTGTAAGCTCGCACATTGTCAAGCACAAAGATTCACCGTCACGTGTATAGCATACATATATCTACGCATACGTTCACTACTATTACTGACTGTCATCGTTCGCTATTTACCGAGAGATATCACGTTGCTGCTACATGGTATTATTATATATACTGTCTCACACCGTATACGTATGTGTGCACGGGCACTTAGCAAAAATCACGTAAACTGCGCGCCGGCACCGTGTGTTTCGCATTCATTATTACTTCTCGCACCACCACCAACGCACGCATAATATACACGCACGTTCCGCGGAGTCTCGCAGTGCCACGCGCGAACGTACACGCACGTGCGTGGGGGTCGCACGTGGTGCTGGTCGCCGCGCCGCGTCATCGTAGTCTTTTGTCCCCTCTTGCCCCCCCACAAACCCCTCACACCCCCCCCCCCCCACAAAACCCCTCACACCCCCTGCGCACCGATTCTCAAGAGCACAAGCACCCGCTTTTACGAACAATTCGGCTGCGAGATAGCACGTAGCATTCACGTAGGACACGTGCGCGCGGGCGTGTGCGATTACTTGGATATGCGTATACGTAGAGGCGTTAACGCTCACATGCTGCGTGAGAGAGCACCGTGCACAGCAGCGGCTATACACGTCCGAATAAATATTGTTATAGACGATGCAATATTCGTGTGCCGCCGAGCACCAGCACTGAAAGCACCCTCGAAAAGCACCCCCACTGTCGACTGTCGTGCAACCTGAAGCTCTTTCCTGAGGCGATCTCGAAATGGTGCGCGGCGCAAAAGCCATAATAATAACCGAAATGGTAATGGACGGATGGATCGTTGCTGCGAGCGACATTGTTCGTTTCATTGCTGTAAAAAAAAGAGCGCGACCCGGTAATATTCGTGAAATTATATCGTTGTATCGGCTATTAATCCGCGAAACGCCTGCGAAAAGTCGGAACGAGGAAGGCAGATGACGCGCACGAGCGGATTGCGTTAAGAAGTCACCCGGAAGGAGACGCGAAAATTATTTAAACCGTAGATAATCGGTTCGTGCGGACGCGCTGCTTTTGTCCAGGATTTACTTTTCCGCGGGCGTGCAGGAATTTATAACCGATACTACGGATAATACCGTGGTAAAGGTGACAATCGATTGGCCCGCGATACATTTTTTTCGAGACCGCGACAGGAAGGTGCGCGCGTGAATGCGTGAGTGATTGTGTAAAAGGATACCGGATGGAAGGAGGACGACACGCGTAAGAAAGCGTACGCGAAAAGTAACGAAAAAGCAAAAAAAACCAGGGAAGTGATTAGTCACAAAGAAAAACGGTACATACAATGGAGATCAGATTAAGAGTTCGCGCGATATTTTCTCTGCGCCCAAACATCCCTGACGAATAAGAGAGTCGGATAATTTGTATCGACCAAGTGAGAAGAGAAAAAACGTTCGCGGGGCGTTTTCTCGAAAACATTTGAATACCAATATTCACATCAGAGACCTGTTTCTGATTATATTCTCATTTCTCATATGCTTATCAGTCAGAACTTTCGTGGATTCGGCGAGAGTAAATCGTTTCCAACGTCGACTTCGCCGGAAACGATCGACGACCTTTAATATCCGAAGAACGTACCCCCTTCTTTTGTGTGTGGTTTTTTTTTAATGGCACGCATAGGAAACGGAAATGCGAAGCGCACGCTCGAAAATGGAACTCTCAACTTCTGCTCGCGCGTAAAGTATCCGGCGCGGATGAAGTACGCTCTGGCTATTAAAGAAAAAGAGAGAGAGAGATAACCTTACCGTGTGCTGCGCTGACCGCATGGACGAAAACGGGAAATCTGGACATATGTAGACTGCGACTCCCATTAATTTTCATACGTAGTCACTCCGACGGCCGTTTTCTATTACGTATATCTTCGCTCTCTGCATGCGAGACTCTGATCCGTTTCCAACTTCTGTGTCTCTATAAGTGAAACATAGTACTCTGTTATTCAGATGATACTTCGATATGTGCGAAATACTTATGTTTAAAAGCCATATATAGCATATCTCTTTCTACATTCTACTGTTTTTATCTCGAGAAACACGCACACGTTTTTTTCACATGGGTATCTAGAGAAGGTATATAATATTACATTGTATATGTAAATGTGATTTATTTCCTTTCTATATCTTTGGACTTCTAATTAACGGTTGAAGCAACGCTCCTTTTCGTAGGCGTAATTTAAAGTCTTAAAAGCTTCGGCTGCCCGTTTTTGACTTGTTCCTGATTGTCTCCTCCAATTTTTTACTTGACACGTAAACTATCTTACTGTTATGTCCCAATAAAAACGCATGATTTATGACAGTTCGTTTCCCTTAGCTCGACCCAGCTAGCTCCGCCAATTTGAATTAGACATTTTAGATGTCATCGACAGTTTCGACCACACTCGATCATCGACAGGTACGCGAGCACGATTCGTTAATCAAATAAACGGGCCCGGCACCACCTCCACCACCGCGTCTCGGCAACGGCTGTCGAAACGTATTTACGCGCGCGTTTTACGCGGGATTTTGTGATTTTTGCGTGGATGAATGCGCGGGTGGATGTTGACATTGAGAGAAAGAAAGAGGAGAGAGGAAAAAGGAGGGAGGAAAAAAAGAGAAAAGGGGGAAGAGGAGACAAATAGCGGGATACTTTTTTACAGTATCCCAAACGGGGGTGAGTGGTCTCGCTATCTGTCTCTCTCTTTTCACCTCTATTTCTTTCTTTTAGTTTCCCCCCCCTCTCTTCTCTCTCTCTCTTTTTCTCTAATTTACCCTGCCTCCCCCTTTGCTGAAACGACAAATGTTTTTGATCGAGCTGCTGTTTTTTGCGGGTGACTTTTTGGAGTTGCAAAAAGAAGAGCAAGAGAAAGTAAAAACAATTTTTCCTCCGAAGACACTCCACCCCACCGACATGTATCCCGATCTTGTATCGTGAATTTTTGACTACGTAAAATACTCACGAGAGTAAATCGCGAGTTTTTCTCACGGCTGCCCATTTCTATATAGAATACCGTAGCGATA
Organism: Vollenhovia emeryi; assembly: GCF_000949405.1. Lineage (NCBI taxonomy): Eukaryota > Metazoa > Arthropoda > Insecta > Hymenoptera > Formicidae > Vollenhovia > Vollenhovia emeryi. The sequence goes on along the minus strand of NW_011967232.1, from coordinate 179,287 downwards.
ACCGACGAAACCTTTTCTCTCGTTTGATACTTCCTAGAAACCGTCCACCTTATTCTTTCTTATGGTTTCTCCTACCTACATAGCTTTCTTTTCGTAGGCATTTTATCATAGGTCTTCCCTTTCATGTCTCGTGTCGGGGGAGGAAGAGCAGGGGGAAGATTCGAGGTGTACGTTGATAGGATTACTGTCGCCCGCGACGATTTCGGAGGTAAATTTTTAAGAAACGCGAGACATTTGGCCCTCGTGTCCCGTCCCCGACACGAGGCAGGTGAACACATTGAGCCTTTAGTTATTTCATATTTGGAGTAGTGATTGCGCATGCCAAAAAAAAAAGATATTCTCACGTCTCCCGCCTCTCTGCGACCAACTGCAACCGAGGGCCAAGCGATCATTCATTTTTTTTTTTTGGTCTATGTAACGATCGATTGGAATCATGAATCTTGTTGCCACCGACATTCGTTAGCAGTTGCGTAATAAGCGATGTGATTGTCAATCGAGCGCATGTGGCCGGAGCGAAAGGACCGAATCGAGCGAATGCGAACGCGTGCCTGCCTCGAGAAGAGAAGGATAACGAGATCTACATTTTTTTGTCGTAAAATCGAGAATATAGTTATTATATAGAGAGGGCCAATTTTGATGATAATCAGTAGTGTGCTACCCATTGATATGCCTTAAAGATTAATTAAATTACACTGTAATTCTTACTCAATGTACGTGCGAAGTTGACACGAATTTTTACGAGTTTTTTTTCCCACTTTTTTGGCGACTTTTGGGGCGCAGCTGAAAAAAGTGAGTATCCCTTAGCTCGTCTCTCGAGTTGTGCCATGACATTTTTCTATACCGTCTAGTTTCTTTTTTTTTCTGTTTCACTTTTCCCTTTTGTCACCGTCTCGTTTTTTGCATATGTACACTCTCATTTTGTTGTCTGTCGAGAGAATCCAATCTCGAGGTGTCGTCCCACAGTTGTTTTGTCTTATTCTTTTTTTCTTTTGCTGCAGCCAGTGAATATATTATAATATAATCTTAAGGAACATATATTATATTACATACATTATAACGCTGCGACTGCGCGCGCTCGCCACCCTTGTTTTTTGCGCTACATAGCGAAGTTGTAAGTGTGATCTTGATCTTACCTGACTGTGTATACATGCGAGAGCTAGAAGCAGAGCGAGCACGCGATCTTCCAATCGCTTCTCATCAAGTTCGCGCTACGACGATTCAGTTTCTGCGTCGGAATTTTCTGTATGTACTTTCGTTGCGGCGCAAGTTTCGTTTTTTGCGAATCCCTCCGCCGTAGTAGAGCTGCTGTTACTGTTACATTATATATCGTGCGGAAGTAGGTATTAGGCAGTGCTGGTTTTTTGTCTGGATTTTTATTTTCCTCACCACGTCTTACGTTTTCCCCATTTCTCTCTCGCAACGCGCCAATTAGCCGTTTAGCGACTTACGACGCATACTGGACCGTCCATGAAACAATCGAGTCGCCTCGTCCCGCGGAGACCCCGGCGTCCTTGGCACCCCCAAGGCGACGACCAGGTCGCGACCACCCCCGGCCGCTTCCAACAGTCGTGCGCAGCGGTCGTGGTCGTAAATAAACGTTATTAAATGGGCAACGTGCGTATATTTACCGCCACTACCTCGCGTTCGCGGTCGAGGAGCCAAGATCCCGGCGACCCCGTCGTCGTCGGTCGTCGCGGCAACTTTCATCCCCCGGCGAGCGTACCTCGCTGCCCTCCCGCTGCAACCCTCTCCGCGGAAACTCGCGTGCAACTAACTATCTGCTTGGTCTCTCTCAAGTCATGGACTCTCCAATATTGCCGCTGTGTTATCGTGCCCGACGTTACCGCGTACCTTACCGTGTGACGTGTCCACGCGCGCTTATATATGCAAAGTCGAACCGAAATGCGCGCGCGGGCTAAAGAAAGAAAGAGGAAAAAAAATCGAGAAAGAAAAAGAGAGAAAAAAAAGCATTATTGGTATTCAAATGGAGGATTGTAATCGTATCAGGGGCGTAGAGCATGGGGTACAACGTGCCTCGTAATATTGTTTGTACGTCGTTTTGTCCGTGTGTGATTGGCGGCATGTAATTACCTACTCCACTATTTTTCTTCGTCTTCTCGTTCTTCCTTTTTATCTTACTCTTCTCTTTCGTTCGCGGCCTTATTTTACTTATGATTTCTACCTCCCCCACAACCGCCGCAATCGCTGGCACTTTGGTTTCTCTTTTCGATTGTCTCTTTCTCTCTCTCTCTCTCTCTCTCTCACACCGCTACCTCGTTCTTTTGCTGTCATCCACTTTCTTTTTTTTCTTTGTCTTTTTACCGTTTACAGCGACGAACCAGACGACGGGTGGACGGCCGCGAAATGTAGAGGAAAACGTTTTGCGCATTGTATAAAGACTATGATTCTATTTCTCGCTTTTCCTCCGTTAAATACGTTTCACCGTATGACAAAGGGTACCCTCGTCGCTACCGACGTATTACGCTTGTCGCTTCTCACATTGTTCTTTCGCCTCTGGAATGTAAATAACGACGTAATGATCTTCCGGCAGACAAGACAGACTGCGAATGACTTATACATTGCTCCTTTTTATTTCTTCCCGACCGAGCGTGTTTTCGCTTTACTTTCACACAAAGATTTTTTATTTATCATTTCAGGTTTAGTGAATCCCGTTATTTATTATCTCCTGTCCGCGTACGTCTGTGGGTGTATGTGGGCCGTGTGTCTGTGAGCGTGCACGTCGGACGGGCGTAAAGTGCGCGAATTAATTATGGATTGCGTTACAGTGCCGGGGGATCCTCAGGACGTCAAAGTCACGCCGATCAACTCGACGGCGATACACGTCGAGTGGAAGCCGCCGAAAGCGAAAGATCAGAACGGCGTCATACGGGGGTATCATATACACGTGCAAGAAGTGAGGGAGGAGGTCAGTTTGCGGCTGCTGCACGATCAATAGCGTGGCGTTAGAAGTTTTGGGCTCTTACGCGGAACTTGCTGATAAAACCCTTTACCTTCGTTGTCGTCTCTCTAGTCACGTGTAATATTATCGCGGGTCCCTTTATCCTTGCTGGGCCTCGTTCAAGTATTAATAGGACATACGTCCTGAGTAACACGGTAAAGGGCTTTGAAGCGAGTGTGTAGGGTATTTTGTAACGGATAAAAAAGACTTTGACGATTTATTGGGAGAAGTGTATCATGAGTATAGATCCTGTTACGAGTAGTCTCATAAATATTAAACTATCAACCCCAATTTTATTCATTGCCTATTTTATCGCAAAATGAAAGAGTCCGAAAGAATTGGGCAACCACGTTTCTTTTGTAAAACATCCTGTATGCTTAATGCAATGAACAAATTAAGATTTGAAAGGGGTAGATTAATGGTATTGCGAGACTACATTATCGCGCATATCTGTTAACGACATCTTTCTCGAGTAAAGCTTAAAAGAGTCGATGAGTATGCAAATAGATAAGGGAGAGGGCTCGCAGTACAGGTTGCGATGGTTTCTCAGGGGAAAGACTTGTTGAACGAACCTATACGTCGAGACGTGCACGAGGAGGGCGTGCTGGAGGTCAACATCACCGGACTGCAACCGGACACGAGGTACTCGGTGCAGGTGGCGGCATTGACGAGGAAAGGAGACGGGGACCGTTCGGCACCGATACACGTTAGGACCCCGGGCGGTGTACCAAACAGACCACAGGTCAACGTAAAGTAAGCATCGCCCGTTTGAAGCTACGAGATACAGGTGCTTGCGTAAATGGCTCATAATCGAGCACCACGCACGTTATTATCTCAGAGTCCTGAGCAGAGGTCCCGATGTCTTGGAGCTCGAATGGGCCCAGCCTACTCAGATCTACGGTAATCTACTGGGATACCGTATTCGGTACGGTATAAAAAATCAAACGCTCAAGGAGGAATTTATCGAGGGCACGCGTCAGCAGGCGTACAAAATCACGGATCTTGGTGAGAAAGATTAACACGCACCAGCATTAATGTCCTGTTTCGTATAAAAATAAAATATCCGTGTCTAAGTTAAATATTCTTCAAGATATACACCGACATATATTCTCTTTCTTTACACACTTGATATATATAATACTTATTGCGATAATAATTGTTCTGTGTACTGGATAATTTACAAGTTGCCCGTACTTGGTTGCATTTAATGACTTTGTCAAATAATAAATCCGTAGGAGAACAAGGCGTTGATTACGAGTTCAGGGTGGCGGGCAAGAATGACATCGGCTTCGGTCAAGAGACCGTACGATATTGGTTCAGTCCGGAAGGCGAGCCAACCGGGCCACCGACGAATCTGTCGTACTTCTTTCAAACTCCCGACACTGTGTGCGTGACCTGGGACAAACCGCTTCGGCAGCACAGAAACGGCCAGATAATCGGATACGACGTGCAGTTCAACAAGAAGAACGATCACTCTACCACTATTGACAGGAACACGACCAAGACGAGAGCGGTATTCACGAATCTGGAGGAGAACACGGAGTACGTCTTTCACGTGCGAGCGCACACGTCGCAAGGCAGCGGTCCGTACTCCGAGAAAATCACGATAATGACGGAAAAGGATATAGGCCGAGCTCCGATGTCCGTGAGAGCCGTGGCCACGTCGGATACCAGCGTGGAGGTATGGTGGGAACCGGTGCCCAACAGAGGCAAGATCGTCGGTTACCAGATTTTCTACACAACAACCGCCGTGGAGGATCTCGATGAGTGGAAACAAAAGAGTGTCGGTTTGACGGAATCGGCGGATCTCATCAATCTGGAGAAGTTCACGCAGTACGCTATAACAGTGGCGGCGCGCTACAAGACTGGTCTCGGAAGACTCAGCGAGAAGGTCACAGTGAAGGTGAAGCCGGACGATGTACCGTTGAACCTGAGAGCGCCGGACTCATCAACGCATTCGATGGTCCTTTCCTGGACTCCACCCATAAAACTGACCCCGATGAAGTACAAAGTCTCGTTTGACGCTGTTAAAGAGTTCGTGGATTCCCAAGGTATAACGCAAACACAACTCGTGCCTCGCAGGCAGATCCTATTGGAGCCTACAGTCACGAGTACGACAATAAACGAGCTGCAACCGTTCACGACTTATAACGTCAATGTGAGCGCTATACCGCGCGACGGTCAGTACAGACCACCGTCGAAGATCACAGTCACTACACAGATGGCCGCGCCCAAGCCGATGGTAAAGCCGGACTTCTACGGTGTGGTTAACGGCGAGGAGATTCAAGTTATCCTACCGCAAGCTTCCGAGGAGTATGGTCCAATCTCGCACTATTATCTCATTGTTGTACCTGAAGACAAGAGCACGGTCAATAAACAGCCGGATGAGCTGACCGAGGATATGATCACCGGAAATGGTGCTAAGCAGGAAAGAGAAAATGCGCCCTATATAGCGGCTAAGTTTCCACACAGAGACATTCCGTATACGTTCCACTTAGGCAGCGGAGACATCTACGAGGGATATGAAAACCGGAAGCTCGCCAAAAATAAGCGTTATAGAATATTCGTACGGGCTGTGGTCGATACTCCGCGAAAGGTAAGATTGCGTACAAGTTATTTGTGAATAAGTCTAATTATGAATGAAATATCCCTTTCAGCATTTGTACACGTCGTCGCCGTTTTCCGAATATTTGTCTCTGGACATGAGGGAGGTACCTCCCGGCGAGCCACCGCGTCGGCCAAACCCTAACACGCCTTCGGATGGAAATCCAGAAGTTTCTGTAAAAACTAGCGGTCAAGAGCCAGGCATGGTATGGGTAGTTGGTCCTATAATCGCGGCATTGATGGTCAGCGTTTTCCTCGTACTTTTATTCGTCATTAAAAAGTAAGTTGTATTTCTTACAGGGAATATTGCGAATAAATTAAGGTTTAAATCGGATGCACATCGCAAATTTGTCTCTTAATTATTTCAGACGAAGACAGCCGTGTAAAGCACCGGATCAAGCAGCCGTTACGCGACCGCTCATGGCAGCGGATATAAGCTCGAATCACGCACCGTCGGACCCGGTTGAAATGCGGCGACTAAATTTCCAAACCCCTGGCATGATCTCGCACCCGCCGATTCCTATTAGCGAACTAGGCAATCACATTGAACGCCTGAAAGCGAATGACAATCTCAAGTTCAGTCAAGAATACGAGTCAATAGAACCTGGCCAACAGTTCACGTGGGACCATTCCAATATGGAAGTGAACGCGTCGAAGAATCGTTATGCCAATGTAATCGCGTACGATCATTCGCGAGTCATCCTTCAGACAGTTGACGGTATGCCGGGCTCCGACTACATCAACGCCAATTACTGCGACGGTTACAGAAAGCAGAACGCATACGTGGCCACCCAGGGACCGTTGCAGGAGACGTTCGGGGACTTTTGGCGCATGTGTTGGGAATTGCGTACCAGCACGATCGTAATGATGACCAAGTTGGAGGAGAGAACGAGGATTAAGTGCGATCAGTATTGGCCTACGAGAGGATCCGAGACTTACGGACAGATGACTGTGACCATCAGCGACGTCCAAGAACTGGCAACCTACTGCATTCGTACGTTCCATGTTTGCCGGGCAGGCTATTCCGAGCGGCGGGAGATAAAGCAGCTGCAATTTACAGCCTGGCCTGATCACGGCGTGCCAGAGCACCCCGCGCCGTTCTTGCAGTTCTTGCGCAGAGTTAGATCCCTCAACGTGCCTGACAGTGGACCATTGGTGGTGCATTGTAGCGCGGGCGTGGGACGAACTGGCTGTTTCATCGTGATAGACTCGATGTTAGAAAGAATCAAACACGAAAAAATGATCGACATTTACGGCCACGTCACGTGTCTACGTGCTCAAAGGAATTACATGGTGCAAACGGAGGATCAGTATATCTTCATTCACGATGCCTTGCTGGAGGCGGTGATTTGCGGCAACACGGAGGTACCGGCCAGAAATCTGCATTCCCACATTCAAAAGCTCATGCAGCCGGAAATCGACAATATAACCGGAATGGAACTGGAATTCAAGAAACTGTCCAACATAAAGGCTGACTCGACCAGATTTATATCCGCGAATCTACCGTGTAATAAACATAAGAATCGACTGGTCCACATTCTGCCTTACGAATGCACCAGAGTATGCCTACAGCCGCAGCGTAATATCGAGGGTTCTGATTACATAAATGCGAGCCTGATCGACGGGTACCGCTATCGCGGTGCCTACATAGCTACGCAAGGTCCCCTGTGCGACACCACTGACGACTTCTGGCGTATGCTGTGGGAGCACAATTCCACGATCGTTGTTATGCTGACAAAATTGAAAGAGATGGGCAGAGAGAAGTGCCACCAGTATTGGCCGTCCGATCGATCTATCCGTTATCAATGCTTCGTCGTGGACCCGATCGCGGAGTACAACATGCCGCAATACATTCTGCGAGAGTTCAAGGTGACGGATGCGCGCGACGGGGCCAGTCGCACGGTCAGGCAATTCCAGTTTATCGACTGGCCGGAACAGGGTGTGCCCAAGTCCGGCGACGGTTTTATCGACTTTATCGGACAGGTGCACAAAACGAAGGAACAATTCGGCCAGGACGGACCGATCACCGTGCACTGCAGCGCCGGTGTGGGGAGGACGGGTGTCTTCATAACGCTTAGCATTGTATTGGAGCGAATGCAGTACGAAGGTGTCGTCGACATATTCCAAACTGTCAGAATATTGCGCACACAACGTCCAGCTATGGTTCAAACCGAGGTTCGTAAACTTGTCATTTCTTCAATGCGTCGTATTTCTAATGTATTCACATATATATAACCGCGATATCAATTGTGATGTTTTCACTACAGGATCAATATCAGTTCTGCTATCGAGCCAGTTTGGAGTATTTAGGCTCCTTCGATCATTACGCCAACTGACAAGCCGACACTCGCGAGCAGAGGGATCTGTCGAGGGACAAGCGAGACCGGCAAAGGGGCGAGAGAGATATCGAGAGGGCAAAAGTACGACGTGTCTAGTACAATAAAGTCGTGTAACATACTTGTACCTTCCAAGGACAAATACAGTAGCAGTGCGCGATTTACTAGTGTCGTGAGCAATTAATATAGTGATGAAATGTTTAGTCAATGGTGTTGCAGTAAATGCAAATATGCCGGAAATTTTCACTCCTAACACAGCAAATATCCTGAGTGCTGAGAGGAGCAGTCGATTTAGGCTAATCTCTTTTTAGAAACTAGATTTGAAAGTTCCCTTACGGTGACATGAGTCAAAACTGCCGTTTAGAAGTACATACAATACGCGTGGTTTGCACGCGCGATCGTACGGTGTTCTTTTCTTTACGCGCGAGCGAAAAGAACTTGTTTTCCAGACATTCTCTTACGTCGAAGAGTCAATCAGCCGTGTACGACGATGTAATCAAAATTACGAGCCGCCATCATCGCGTAGGGTCACATTCGCGAATTAGTGAATTGGAAACATATCCCATTGTCGAGTCGATCATTCGCAAAAGCATTTTTTTAAGGTCTAGATAGGTCTAATTTTAAGATAGACTGAAGATACTACGACCATATCTCTCCCACTCGAAACATAGTGCATTTACCGTGCATAGTATCTCTTACAAACTAAGACAATTAAGATCAAAACCTCTTCTCTTTATTGAGGATACGAGTGCTTCCTTCAATAGCGAATTGCATAGAGGAACGAAATATGGTCTCGATGTCGACGTCCGTGTCTGTGAGAGAAACACGAGCTGCACGATCAATTGCATGTGTGAAACGCACATCGTGAAAATAAGAACCTACCATTCACCGTACGTGGCATATTCCACGAGTACTTACTTAATGTAGAAAGAAAAATGGATCGGAAAACCAGTCGAGTAATAACTTTTTTAGCCATTACAACGTAAAGAGAGAGAGAGAGAAACAGAGAGAGATGAAAATTTCCGCTCACAAGAAACAAAAAAAATTGCCATACTGCCAAATTGACAATTATTAATGCTGTACTCACTATGAATAGTAGGGATCTTCTTATTATATAATAATGTTAGGTAGATTGTAAGAAATTGTTTTAAGGCTAGATTAAGCGACGCCATTAGGGAAATGAGGATGAAAGAAGGACCCGAGTGAAAGAAGGATGAAAGGAAACGGTGCCTATTCAACGAAAGGTGCGCGAGCGAACTTGCGCACGTTTCTATAAAAGAAGAAAAAAAACTAATTTAAATAGAAGCACTGTATGTTGAATTTTCGTGTACTCCCGAGCCCTCGATACCCTTATGTACAAAGTTCCAACGTAGCTTCTACCTCGAATATTTCTACTTACCATTTCAAATATATTGAAATAGATAGCCATAAATTCCATTACATTTGCATCGACTGTTCAATGTTTTTTTACCTTACGATTTTACTTACGACCTTATACTAAAATCAACTTTACGCTGAGTATTCATGTTATACATAAAATCATCGACACTTGTAATATAAGCTATTTGTTTTTCACATGCCAGATCAATGCCAAGAACGCATAAACGAGGAACAACGTGATATATTTATTGCGATGGAAATATTTAATTCGGCAATTCTATAAAATTTCTAATAATTCTATAGAATCACTGGCTATACTGTCGAATTAATAGTGTATTCAAATGTCTTTCTCCGACGATCAGTGATTTTATAAAGATAAATGTATGAATTGCTTTGATTTTATCGTCCATAAATATAATTAATTACATTTATCAACAGTGATTCGACTAGCGATTCTATTGAATCATAGATAATTTTATGGAAGCACTAATTACTTTCATCGTGACATTATCCATTTTGTATAGAAATAACGACTTCGGATACATATATTGCAATTTAAAGTTGCAAACTCTCCAGTTTACGAGGACAATAATTGTACGCTCGATTACACCTTCTTCGAAATCATGATACTGTTCGGTATAGCAAATGTCTCTCTCTTGTAGCTAACATTTTAGAACGTACCATTTAAAAAAAGTGTACATGTACAATGACGAACGTAAACGTCTCATCTAAATAAAGTAACTTATCAATTGTGAATCTTCTCTGGTTTCTGGCATTCTTTTGGCTGTAACGGTTCTGTGCTTATTACAAAATATTCTTGACAAGTTGAAACTACGCATAAAATGTCACACGAGAATACCATTCCACGATTTTGCTCGAATATTCTCCTTTCACCATTAGTTATTGTGGTTCGAGGGTCAGGAACTGTGACTAAATGTACATAAATGCACTGTGTCGTTAGTAACATTATATAAAAATATACATATATATATATAATATATACAAAATGCTAAGAGATATATACATAGATATATATATATATATCATAAGAGATGCGAGTGTGTATAAGGACATGAAGATGTTTAAGAAGATATAGGTATTTTCCAAACTACCGTGTTAAGTTTTAACAGAAAAAAATGTAATCTACTCAGTACGTTGTATCTACCCGTAATATTTAATTCTCTCCGTACTTTTTATTCACAATTTTTTTTACACTTTTTTAATAATACTTTTTAAGTAAAGTTTTTTTTAAATGATATTTTTACGAGTGTACTTTTATACAACGGCTTTCGAGCAGGGTGTTCCTTTATGGATTCTGAGAGAAAAATGCTTATCCGCTTTAGTGTCGCGATATTTTTTCTTCTGTTAACAAACTGAGGGCCATCTCATATAGCATTTACTATTGTTCTTTGTGCTTGAAAAAAAAGTACTTAATTTTATTAATATTAAAGTGTACGTAATTAAATAAGTAATTACATCAAATTTTTCACTGCCTGTTAAACCATTACAACCGCGGCATTTTTCACTAATTTATAGTGTAATGGTAATAATTATAGTGCTACTTGTAATAATATTATATAATGATAATACTAGTTATAAAAATAATTCTACAATTTGCCTTACGTCTCAAAGTTCATTAAAAAACAGTAACACTTCAAATTAACGATGCATTTTAAGTTATCACGTTACATTTCTGGCAATTGCAGCAGATTCTTTATTACTACTTAACATTTGGCCTTCAGACTGTAACCAAAAGCATTTACTTCAACCTGTAGTATTTTACTTTGAAGGAAATATATATTTATACAATAGTTTTTATGTAATTACTTTTATAATTTTAGTTCAGTCTAAAAAAAATAGCTCTAGCAAAATTCTTTATATAACATGCTCCTACTAAGCGTTATTAAGCAAATTAAGTTGCGATTATCTCTGGATACGGCAGGAAAAGATTCTGTAATATTTTCAGTTTTATTATTTTGGGCGTGCATAGTTTCAAAGACTGTAATCGGTAAAGACTCACACTCTTCAAGATATTGTTAATGTTATACATGGTGTATGACTGGATAACGTTTATTAGCTCTTACAATATGCGACTGAAGACACAAAACTCAAAACAATATGTTTTAGAAAATTAGAATAGGAGTGGATGATATTTGAACAATTAGTTGTACATTGGAAAGTTTCATCTGTAAATAACACTGACTTATTTCCATTGAAATGTTTTTACCTCATTGCTGTACAATTAATCATTCAAAGTTTACAAAGCTAATTTATTTCAAGTGCAAATTTTGGTAAAGTAGCTCTTGCTCTGGGAACATTTCTCAAGAAGGAAAAATCAGTAGCTGTTAAACCTTAAAAGTCAAACGCCCTGTACACACTGTGGTTTTCATTGTAATGTTCTTAAAAAGAGAAAAAGACTTTTGCTAAAAATAACCTTGAAATCATTGTTATAAGTATTCATCTGTAACAAGTCCATTGAGCGTTTCATCCCATTAAACATTCTTCTTAGAATACCGCAAAGCGCATTAAGTTTTAATAGCGTTAAACTTGGCAGAACTTTGGTGAGAAACTTATAAATTTCGAATTTTTAATGTAATTATTATCAACACATGTACTTTGCCAACTTTCTTAATGGCTTCACGTTTAAAGTCCCAAGCTAAAATATGTTACGAGAAACGAAATTGAATTATTGTATAAATATACTACTAGTTATAAGTTGATATCATTAATCTATACTCACTAAAATTTACTGCTACAAGGAAGTCCACAAAATATTCGTACATTTATATTATAATGTAATAATTGTAATGTTACACTAAGTTTTTTGTATCATTCCGAAAACAGCTTACGTGCATGTTGTATTTTAGTACCGTAACCCTTGTTAGTCTTCATAATTTTTTAACGATTTAAAATGTATAGCAAAACGATATGTGGTTTGTTGTATTCTTCTTCTTGAAAACGTACACAACTCGCGCGTGTCTTCGGAGCAGTTTTGATAATATAATAAAATACAATCGGCTAATGTAGCTCCGTGCAATATAGCGAGTTTGTTATTGTGTATAAGATCGCCTCTCAAATTCATCGTTAGATGAATCCAGTAAAGTGTCGCGGATCCGAAGAAGAATATGAATTTAAATGCAAAGAATAAGTCAAATACTAAATATCGTTGAAAGAATGGGAAATTATTTTGTGATACTTTCTTGCCAGAAAGAATACAACAGGCTGAGGTAAAAAAAAACATGATAAATGCAATGTTACTAATTAACAACTATACAAAATAAATATTGTGTAATAGGAAGAGTCTGTTGACAAGGAAGAATACCGTGTACATTATGTATTGCCTTGCGGCATTAATAAACTAGTACTAACATAAAAATCCAAGTATTCCTTTCCACCCTTCCACTGTTGGCGACATAAAAGAAAAACTGGACTGGATAATGGATGAAGCAGGCATCTCGTCAAGTAGCAGTAGGGCGGTATGTGAAGATTGATAACGATTTATTATATAATATTGTACTTAGAAGATACTGTCTAACATTATTATTATGTACAAACATCTGCAAGTAGTAAATTATCACGTGAATATAAATTTTAAATGACACACACGCACATATACATTAATGTTGCCAAATTGATCAATTTATATTACATTAGTCGGTTGATTGGAATTATTCGTTGGTGGACTTCTGGTCATGATTGAAGTGACCTGCAGCAAAGCGAATCAGGTGAGAAAAAATATGTTATTCGACGTGTCGTACAAATATACGTACGTTCTGAAACACTTGCTTCCTGAAGAAATCGCTCGTGGCCGCTGAAATGTTTTGATCATTTCCCATCTTACATTTAACGTAGCCGTACAGATTCGCGCCGTTCAAAACTATGGCGATGCAAACGAGCAGAAGCCACTTGAATTTGAAGCTAAATAACGCCGCGATGAACAGCATCGACCAAAAAAGTGGGCACAAGATCAGGGCCAACCAAAAGATTCGCGCCTCTGTTGCGTTAATGCGATTCTGTTGTGCACCCTGAAACACAGGGCACATAGCAGACGTTGGACTTGCACACATGAGGATCGTACTTAAGTAGTCATTTATCAGGCTATATTATTTTATCTACATATTCTATAAATACACAACAGCGGCTGGAACATAAATGTCTTGGGTAACCGCCTACTTGTAAAATCTGAATAATGCATATAAATAGTTTTAGAAAGTGCCAAGGGCATAAAAATGTAACAGCCGGTAAACCTTGAACTACTCGATCCAGTTAAATCAGCGTTTGCCGGAACGTGACAAGTGAAGAGAAAAAATATACTCGATAATCGAAAGCTACGTTTCAATATAATCTATGCGAGTGGAACTTGCGCGATAGAAACTGCGATATAGGCTTTGCGTCTCGTTCAGGTAGAATTCAACGATCCTTCTCGCTACAATGTCAAGAGGAATAGAAAAAGAGGCACTTTCTCGCTAATCAAAGACTCGTCGTCATGTCGCGCATACAGAGCGACGTAAATCAAAGCGTACATAAATATCTGTATAATGAGCGAACCTTTCTAGACTCAAAAATCCAATGACTTTTGCCATCGTCATCCACATAATTCCACCATCTAAGGCCGACCATTAATCTCCCCGTGATATTTTTAACGGTCCAAAAATCCATCGACAAAAGTAGCACCACCGTTACAAAGCTCGCTATGAAACTATTCGAAAACAAACCGCAAAGCAAGTAAACTATTATAGCCGCTATCCTGAAGGCCAAGTGAAACAGCGTAACGTACGGGTGTCTAGAACGACAGAAGACAATATTTTATCTTACAAGTGCACGGCCCAACCACTTCCGTGGCTTATCTAAAGGTCTTCGTACTTAAGCTTGCCGGCATTCTGGGCGGCCTCCTCCTCCTCCCCGAAAGCAATCGTGTCGTCGTCCATCAGCAGAGGCACCTAGAAACGAGATCGCGTGACATTCGGTAAAAGGGATATCGAGCATGCACGAAGTAACTTCCATGCCACTTATCATGCCTCTATCCGCATCACCGAACGTGTAAACTCAAGCCGTAACCTGCGTTTCTCGAAAAGTAAGGCAAAAAGAAAAAGAAAAAGAGAGCGAGGCTGAACCCGGCGAAACATTCGCTTCCGCAAAGGGCGTGATTACCGATACGTGCGAGCCCTTCCTCGCTAGTGTCCACGCTAGTATACGTACGGGGATGCGCAAGCGAATGTCAGTGACGACCCTCCTATCGCCGACTAGAACTTATTTACCCTCGCTCCTCCCCGCGACACTTATACTTGGCTCTACGAGTGACAATCGGATACCTCGTGGTTAGGCACTACGACTAAAAAAAAAGAGAGAGAGAGAGACATGTGGCGTCAGTATGCGATCGATCGCGCGGAGGCTCGAGCTTGTACACTTACCGTTGCCGACGCCATGTTTGCACGTTGACGTTGCGCTCCCAGTCGCTCCTACCGCCCCGCGGGTCCGTCGGCGCGTCGTCTGCTGGGCCGCCGGGCGGAGCGGAAGGTGGTGGCGTGGCCTCGCGAATCGACGGCAGCCGTGCCGCTGCGCGAGAAACGCTACGGCGTTTCGCCGGCGGGCATTGTCGATCAAGGCGAGCGCCTTGACACCGTTCGGCCACCGACACGGACGGAACCTTGAGACGTCGGCGCCGGACGCGGACGAAAGTCGCGCGACTTCAGGCTGAACTCGGTCGCGCGCGAACACGGAGACTCGGATGGCGCCGATTGGTCGGGCGCGCTCATTGGCCGCGCCGGTCTCTCTGCGCGCTATTGGCGCATCGCGCGGAACTTCGGGAGAGAACATTCGAGTCCAATTCGATATTTCATTCGCCTCTCGATTGGAACTCGATTCGAATTCGAATTGGCTTCGTATAGTCATCCGTTAAATTCAAATCTACAAATTGATCGCTCGCCAAGTCGCTTCCGAATTATCCAACGCGTGTCGGACGTTGCCTCTTTCGAGGGTCGAAAATTTCGAATCGGCCGGCAATCAATTACGCAAACGTGTAAATTAGAGCTAGTGTAAATAGACGCGGCCGCGCTTCGTGTGCGTGTGTGTGTACGCGCGCTACGTAACAGCCGCGGCGCCCACGCGCCTGCGATATTCGGAAGTCGCGATTGAGACGGCGGGGCGCGGGGACGGCGGGTGGGTATCTCGGTGCACGCGCGCGTCGCGCTCGGCCGGCGCGGCGGCGGGCACGCTGGTGGTAGTGGCTCGATGCTCGCGCGTCGCTGGTGCGCGCGCGGTGGTTGAGATAAGCAGCGCGGGGGACTGAGTGCTCACGCCAGACGGAGATCTCCGCGCGGCCCCGGCTCTCGCGTTCGCGCTCGTTACTCGCTCGCTCCGCACGCTCCCGTTGCGTCTCCGTTGCGCCGCGTCCGTCGCCACACACGGCAGTTGGCCGCGGGACACGGTCGACCGATCGCGGGTCTCTCCCTCGCCCTATGTGACGGCGGCTCGAGATGCTCAAGGATCACTCGGCGATCACCCAGGCGCTCCTCGGGACCCTGTTCACGTGGGCCCTCACCGCGGCCGGCGCCGCGCTCGTCATCGTCATTCGGGGGACGCAGGTGAGCACCGTTGGCCCCGTCCACGTCCGCTCGCGTTCGAATCCCCGATCCTGCTCGTCGGACGGGAACTTAACCTTACCGGCGCATCCGCCCGTGCGCGAAACGCGCTTCCCTCCGAACGTTCTTAACTGCGCGACCTGCACTCCCTGCACCTTCGAGTTTCGCCGTACACTCTCGTCTCGAGAGAAGCGGGTACTAGGAACGTACGTTTTTTATCCCCCACGTTTATATTTTTTACACTTGCTACTCTCGAGACGACTCTGGATCTACCTTGCCTCTTTAATGCTGTAATATTGGCCCGACGTTCCGACACAACAATGGTTTGACGTTGGCGGCGTCACGCTGGTTTATCGATAGCCAGTGGTTGGTGAAACGTTGGATTTTGCATTTAGCCAACGTTATACCGACGATTAAAAGAAGTATGGCCCAATATTGGGTCATAATAATTTAATCAACGCAAGGCATATTTAAGGCCGGTATTCATAGTCAGATTTGTTGGAAAACCAAGACCAATCGGTGGATTTCAACTTTCGTTGTGTATTAATATCGAAAAAAACGCTGTTCCAATTTCGTACGACTTTGCCGCCACAATAAACACGCGCTACTGACATTTTTTCCTCCTTCGCGTAAATTCCCCCATAAAAACACCCTTTAATCCATGACATTTGAGAATGACATTTCAACGGTGGCGCGATTCGATATTTCTCGACGCGCAAGTTATCGAATTTCGATCGTCGGCAGGCGGAGGGACGAGGTTTTTCATGACAAGGGCAAAAACGCCGGTCGTTTGCGCGAGCGGGACTACATTCCGGCGCGATTCTTCGTCGCATTTAAATTTAGATCCGCCAGCTTCGGTTAAATCGCCGCCCGCCGTCGGTGGCGCGCGGCGATTGGCGGACCCGCGCGTAATCCGCCGCTTCCTTCGTGCGATTTAATTCGCGCGCGCGTACGAGTTGAACACATCGCCGGAGAGAGTCCAGCTCGCCGTACGGTCGCGCGCTTTCACGTTGCCATTCAGACGCGAGTTACGCGCGGCCGTTTGCGATCCGCATGAACGGAAAAGTCGCGCGAACGACGATACGGGGGTAAATAAACCCGGGAAACCGCGTATCGCGCTGCGGTCCACTTGTCGGATGTTAAATTTTGCGCGTAACCGGTCTGGCCGGGCCTACGCAATACGCGCGACAAACTTCACTTCGTGAAACACAAATTCTCGTTTCGTCGGACTAAACCGTTCTCTTACGTGCCGCGGCTGCACGGTTGAAAAATTTGTGCTAAATTTAACAGATTTCACACGTCCCAAACGGTCCACACAAATTTTTGCGTTAATTTAACATAATATGGATACGTTAAGTAATCACACTAATATTTTGACACAAAATAAATGCAAATCTCAAAGTATTTGATATAAATTTTGTGTAAAATTAACATATTTTTCATGACAAAATGAATTTAAAAGTGTAATGTTTACATTTTACAGATGTAAGAAGTCAAATGGCTCGAAATCACTCTCACTTGTGTTATATAGAATAAAATCATTTTATTCTGTAAATATTAACAGATAAATTTTGTTACTAATAATATAGACATGTGTATTGTGTTGTTTTAACATTTCTTTTCAGTTATTTTAATAATTTTACATTTGAGGTCAATTAACACAAGAGCGATATGTTAAATTAACACATGAGTGTGTTAAACGTTTAACACAAAAATTTTAACAGGCAATTTTTTTAACAAGAAAATTTTCCACCTGTGTGGAATCGTAAAATTTTTAGATTTATTTACGTCAGAACAAATAAAGCCGTAAAAATTACGGATTCCGGATTTCTTGTCTCAGATTACAGAAGTGACGTTCACGGAAAGAAAAATGTAGTTGCCGTAGCTAAAAACTGCATGTGGCAACTAAATTTCAGTTGTAAAATATGGACAGCTAATATTTAGTTGTGATACACAGTTGAAAAATTTGTGTTAAATTTAACAGATATCACATGTCCCAAACGGTCCACACAAATTTTTGTGTTAATTTAACATAATATGGATATGTTAAAGGATCACACTAATAGTCTGTTAATATTTTAACACAAAATAAATGCAAATCTCAAAATCATTTAACATAAATTTTGTGTAAACTTAACATATTTTTAATGACAAAATGAATTTAAAAAATGTAATTTTTATATTTCATAATAAATAGGAATGTATCTCCGGGGAGGTAGGCACTAACAATAAGACACGCCACTTATTTTTCGGCGAGAAAAGTAACGGGATAGGATTCGAACCTAGAACCTTCAGCTTGCCAGGCGAGTGCTCTTCCAACTGATCTATCCAGGCCCAGATGTAATAAGCCAAATGGTCCGAGATCACTCTTATGTTATATAGAATAAAATCAACATTTCATTCTGTAAATTTTAACAGATAAATCTTGTTACTAATAATATAGAACATATGTATTGTGTAAGATTACAAAATAAGTACACATTGTGTTGTTTTAACATTTCTTTTCAGTTATTTTAATAATTTTACATTTAAGGTTAATTAACATAAGAGCAATCTGTTAAATTAACACATGAATGTGTTAACCATTTAACATAAAAATTTTAACGGGCATTTCTTTTAACAAGAAAACACAAATTTTCCAACTGTGTAGCTAAATATTTCGCTACTGTGCCTATTGTATTAGATGCGATAGCAAACTGATAGATGGTAGCAAAATATTTCAAGCAAACCATGATTAGCTATGGTAGCGAAATTTGTCTTTTCAGTGTTGGATTTGTTGGCATGTACACTAGGAATCACTGATGCCTTCCCGCAGGAATTTGTGCACATATCAACACATTTATACATTTTGCACATACATACATGAAAAATGTATACATATGTGTTTTACGTGTGCCTAAATTCATATGGGAAGGCGTTAGTGATTCCTAGTGTACGTAGACTTTTGTCAAGATGAAATGATGGTGGATTACGGGCCAGTTTCACATCGGTTAACTGCTAATCGAAGGTGAATTCATTAAATAGTAAGATGGAAAAATATAGGGAGTCGACAGAACTCTGACCTAGTAGCACAGTGCATTGGCCCAATACAACCAAATATTGGGTCAATGTTTAACCAATGATTGGTCAGTACACTGTGCTACTAGGGTGATTAACAGACGTTTGTGAAACTGGCCCTAGTTCTTTCTCAATTACTGACTCTTGCCCAATTCTTATATCCCCTTCTTTGAAAATTCTATATTTTTCCTTCTAATCTAGAGATCTAATCGAGATTTACTTTTGAGATCGAGACGCATTACATTACTTGATTATGGTTGCTTTTAATAAAAAACTGCTCTGCTCGTTAAACTAGGACCCTTCTTGAACTCACGTTCAATGAACGAACCCTCGACTCGGCGCGTTATTGCACTACAATCTTGCTTGTCTATATTGTCGTCCAAATAAAGCTCGGTAAAGACAACGTACTATCTTTTTCGGTACTTCGAAATATTACGCTGTTTCTTGTATGTAACAGTTCATTGGCCTTCAAGAAAATTGCCGTAGGTATTCATAAACTTGCTGAAATAAATTTCTGCATATTAGGCGCATTCCACAGAATTTTAACGCGTTAAATTTCCATTGAAACAAATTTGTTTTCAACGGAAATATCGCTGAAAGAGTTGAACGTAAAAACTGTTGCTACACGCGATCAAGTTAAAATTAGTTACTTTTGCCGTGCCGTAATGTTCGCGCCACCACACGAGAGATAATAGTTTTGTCGCTAGATTCTGTTTACTTTGGAAATCGGTGTATTTTATATTATCTTTTCCTTGTTGTCTGGTTGTAATCTAGTTACGATAGTGAGATAGCAAAATAGATTTTTCCCTCGCGGTATCAATGGCTGACATTGATTATAATTTTCACGGAAGTGACAACTAGCATTCATTATCCTCTTCGTCGGTAAATATCGCCAGACATTATCTACGAAATAATAAATCTCGTTTCTAATTTAAGGGAATATATTAGAGGACTCGTTGAGCAGAATGCGTACATTGTTAAAGAGATATAATACAAATTGCGGATCTATTAACGCTAGAACGATCTATTCTATGAAAATAACGGATATCAAATTTCCTGTGTGCAATTGCAGAACTTAATTAGCTGCTTTTGTTGGAATTTGACTTTTGTCGAGATAAAAAAATGATCATAGGCGCCGATTTATTTTCTCTCGCTGTATGTTCGAAGTTATCTATGTAAAATGTCTGCATGTGTCAAAACAACGGTGGTCGTTCTAGTGTTAAAGTCGAAAAGTAATTGAACGAAATTCTATTGTATGTTACGCATATCGACTGTCAAGGTTTGACTTTCTAATTACAACAAACTTACAATTAAGTTAAGGTCAATACGAACCTGCGAACGCAGATGCTCGTACTGTACCGCAATTGTTAAACAACTGCGTTTGCAGGCTCGCGTTGGCCTTTAGTTTGTTACAGCTTTTCGTATGAATGAGCGAATTATTTATTTTATTCATTTACGCCATTCGTTCATTTTACGGACGTAACATATGATGCAATAAGGCAATACCGAGGGGGAAACCGCTGACCAAAATCTTGTACACCAATGCCCACTAATGCCCAGTAGGCATTACTTTATCCTATTATCTTCTTTTATCGTATTTATCTTGTTTTATCTTATTTTATCTTACTGTACCTTATTTTACCTTATTTTATCTTTATAATGCCCCAGCAAGACGTAATGCCCAAAAAATGTCCTAGTAATGCCCAGTAATGCCGCAAATATGTACACCACAATGCCCTCAGCGGTTTCCCCCTCGGGTAATACTTATAATAAAATAACGCTTGTCATTACATGAACTTTGCGAAGCATGTCTTACTATTTACAGCTTACGGTACTTATATTATAAACAATTATGTAAACATGCACTCCACACATAGATTACTCTTGCAGTCCGTGTCGAGTTTCGATCGTAGATATACGAGTAACCAAACATACATCACGTAGTAATCAGATTTTATCATGTGTCCCGATAGATATTATATTAGTCATCTATTATCCCTTGTGTCTACAATATATATTTTGTTAATTGAAGAAATTTCTCTAATTAATTTGTAGTAAAAAAAGTTTAATTAGAAAGATTAAAATTTTGTTTCTTTATTTAATTCGTGTACGAGAAATTAAACAGCATTTTTCTGCACTGTACGTGCTGTGAACCGAGTCAAATATTGAAAAGAGATTTCGAACATCCTTTCGTCAATGTTTGACAAGATCGTGGTGTTACATTTATTTTGGGGATTATCTAATTGCTATCGTAAATTTCGGATCGATTCGAGAGATTAGACCTTGGTGCCGATCGCACAGCCACGACACTGATATTACGAGATAAGACACGAGTTACTCACGAAGTATTGACACACGCGGTTTTTTATATTCCCTTGCAAGTCTAATGTGTGGGTATCCGAAGTAAACATCTGCCGCACCCCTGATGTCTCGACGGAAGCTAAATCAGAGTTGCAGATCACTTAAAGTTTGGCAAGGTCGGAAAAGCAAACATGCACGCGACTCCGAGAGAAATCTAGATTACGGTTGTAATTGTCAGTCAGCGCGTTATTTTTATTTCAAGGCCTGCAGTACCGAGCCCTGATATATATTTTAAAAAATAGCACGAATTTTTAAATATACTAGATAGGCGAAAAGGAAAGGGATAAAAGGATTAGAAACTGTTGCACTGATTAAAGGGTGGAGGGCTGTCTAAACGCAATTCTAGAAATTTTAATTTGAGAACAGATATACAGGGTGTAGACCACCCGTCCACCTCGATTTTTCCGAAAACGCGAGGTGATAGGAAGTTGGTGAGAAATGTTAAGTTCCAAATCCTATCCAAAGAGTCGAATAAAGGTACTTTCGTTTTTCGGAACTGACTCAATTGATATTCAAGGGTTTTACTTCGATATCTTAATATTTGAGGAAGTTAGAGCGCGAACAGTACATACATTATACACACACATAGACATTTTCTTAAAAAATGGTTTTTTTACGTTTTGAAACATTCTAAACACAATGGCAATGAAAACTCGAATACAATTTTTTTTCACGAAAACAAAGCTTCCTCTATGAGGAACAAATGTCCTAGATTCAGATCTGAGCACCATGGTTTTAACTTTTCGGGATAAATTCCGATTTTCCTAAAAAAAAAAATACAATAGACAGCTAGGAAATAACTGAACAATTCCGATTGGAATGTATTCGAAAAAGTTCCATAACACGTGTCCTGATAGCTCGGGAGGATTGCGCGGATTAAAAGCAAATGGCGATTCATCCCCTTTTCTCGGTCCCTTGATCCGAAATTTTCGAGTAAGGGAGCCGCTCATGTGTCTATAATGATTCGTTTCCGTTTCAGCGTAAGCTCCTCGATATCAGCCTGGGGTTCGCCGCTGGCGTGATGGTGGCTGCGAGTTACTGGTCGTTGCTGGCACCGGCGATCGAGATGGCAACCGAGAGCAAGATATACGGAGCGGAGGGCGAGTACGCGTTCGTGCCGGTCGCAGTTGGGTTTCTCGTCGGCGCGGCGTTCGTATACGGGACGGACGTGTTGATATCCACCCTCGGCATTCAGTCCCCCAATGTGCTTTTAGCTATGCAATCAGTCGGTACGAAACAAAGACGCAAGATCATTGCGAAACTAAAGAGTGACGAGGACTTAGACGATGATTATGATCCGTTGATTAACGACGTACTGATACCCGGCGGGAAAATAAACGCTCGCGTCGAGTCGACTGCTATCGATGGTATCTCATTCTCTTTTCTCTCTTCTCTCTCTCGTCAAGGCGCAGATTTTTTTTCTGTCTCTCTCTCTCTTTAGGCTTGGAAAATGGGATCAGTTCGTGACGATATAATTACATATTGTACATATGTATACATATATATCGCTGTATATGTATATGAACGTCCATATACACTCGCCCCTCTTTGCTTTATCGCAGATGTACCTGGTTCCTATTCGGGAATAAGCATTCTCTCAAATTGTTACTTTTCTAAAAGTCCTCGTATCATCGGCCTGTTTTATACGATCAGTACGAGTTACAATCTTTGCATGTAGCATGATCAAAGACGCTTATTCTTCATAAAGAGTAACAGTATGACAAAACTGTGCTTGATAAAGACCATGGTATAGTCTATAGACAAATTAAGTTTACAATTTTATTCCGACACCTTGTTCTCTCTTTCTTACTCTCCTGCTTTCTTTAATAGATTCAAGAATGCAAAATATAGGCTCTAATACTAAAACCATTATCATTTTGTTTTCTTAAAATCAAAATTCTTATCAAGGGACCGATTAAATTTCTGTAAAATCAAAAATTCCTTATTAATATCTAAACTTATTAGATATTAATACAGAGACCATTGCTTATTCCGGTTAAATATATTATTTGCCTAAATTAATATAGTGTATGTGTTCCACATAAGAAGTGACGTCCGATAGGAATATGAATAGTTGGTTCACACTTGCTCCAAAAAAAAAACCAAAAATCCCGAAGCTTTGTATTAGCATATGCATGATATTACTCGTAGTGAAACACATGGAACTTGAACACGCAGGTCCAATATAAATTCATAAATAAAAATATCCGCCCCAACTAAATGCAGCAGCTAAACTTAAACTGTAAATCTCTGCCGAGTGTGGTGTGATCAAGAGTGTGCAGCGGAACGACGAAAACAGCGCTAAAAATACTCGGTTTAAACTTGCCATTAATACAAAGTGCACGTCCGCGTAAAACACGACCTAATAATGCGTATTTACGTAAAAAAGAATAAACCCAATAAAAAAAGATAAACGTTTTAGACCTGTGTGGAAAGTTCTATGGTGCTTAAAGAGAAACTGATCTTATTAATCCTGCCTAAACGAATCCAGCTGCAACAAATCTAATCGAAAGTATTATATATCACGTGAAGAATTCCTTCTCTCACTCCTTCATCTTGTATCAAATTGCATTTGCATGAGGTGACCCTGTGCTCGTGGCTCAGTTATCGAAAATTTTGCTCCGACAGGGCGTGATAAATGTTTGCTACGAATGTTTAATTTTTCAGGCTTCTACGAACAGAATAGTAGACGCCGACAAATCACGAATATAAACAGATCGTCGGAATCGGCGGAAATTGGAACTGTCTATGAGGATCCCAATAACGAAGCGAAGAACAACCAGTGGCGGAGGATATTACTGCTGGTTGTCGCAATTACGGTATATTTTCCACGAGATAACAGATCATTTTGCAAACTGTACACACTCGCTTAGACGTACCTTACATTACACAATCATGAAATAAATTAGACTTATGATGTAACATTGACTTTTATAATTAGGTGCACAATATTCCTGAGGGTCTTGCGGTTGGCGTAGGCTTCGGAGCAATAGGTAGTAGTGCGTCAGCAACTTTTGAAAATGCGAGGTAAGCTACAACAAATAGAGATAAAAGCACCAGATATAAACGGGATAACCAACGAATAGTTTACACGTACCTATAACGAATAAAATATTGGATTGCATCGCAGGAATGCGTACGCAAAATAATAGTATATGTTTATACAAGATCTGAATAATATCCTTTATAGATACAAATAACCGGCAATGTACGTGCTTGATAGATATTGGCATTTCTGTCGGTATTAATTTTAGTACATTTTTACTAAACGTCAATTACCGATTCGATATAAAACCGTCAAAATATCTCGTTGAATATCGGGACAGATGATTTCACGTTAGTTAAATTTAATTGTACAAAATGTGTTAATTTAAAAGAAAAATTAAGCTTTCCAAAAGAAAATAATCTACCGCCCGGTTACTCGATGACGCGATCCGCTGACAATGTTTAATGAAGGCTGCACTAGTATTACTAGTTTAGATCAATCTCGCCCATTCAATTGATTACGCGAGTCAAGAGGGTTAAATACGAGGTTGACAAAGTGGCGGATTTTAAATATCGCAGATAGCGCTCGCGCGTATATTACGTTATTTTTTATCGCGACCCGCGAACAGAAGACGACAGTTCGAAATTTAAAGAGCGAAAAGTTCCGTCTCGCATCTCGATTAACATGGCCGACGGTATTTATATCGCATTCCGATTGCATCGGAATTTATTTTAATTGGTGGCCAGCCTCGTATAAGAAAGTACGAGCATTATTGAAGAAATACCGAGCGGACCTAAACGACGCCGTATAAAAGTAGTTTTACTATACGCCGTAGTAAGGGACGATCCTGTTTTTCTTTTCCCGTAGGAGATAAGCAACAGGTTTGTATCGATGAGCAACCCGACCTAATCCTGCGCGTTTTAACGTAATAAGAAACGAGATTAAATTTCCATCTAGGAGACTCAGCGAGACGATCGAACTTATTAAATGAGAAATCCAATATCCGCGAAATGTCGAGTCTACTCGAATCTTTGTTTTTTTCTTCCATTAAATTCCACGGAAAGTATCTTCCGAGCCTCGCGAGATCTTCGTTACCGATAACGAGTGTACCGACCGCGAGTATGCTCGCGCCAATGCCGAGTCCCGCGCCAGGTGGCAGCAGCAGCGTGAGATCGCGGCGTCGCGTAAAAGTTCAGACGCAGTTCTCCGCGAGTGGAAGCCGAGATTGGCGATATGAGGCTATAAACCTTCTCGAGTCGTCCCGTTTCGAGCCGCTGTCGTTCGCCCCGCGTCCCAGGATGCCCCGTCGATCGGGGAAGCGCGCATACGGAAGGAGAGGGAAGGGAAGATCCGAGTTTTTCCCGCGTGGCTTCCACGCACATCTCCCTCGCCGCCATCTTTCCCCCGTCCCGGCGCTCTCCGTTCGAATTCTCTGTCAGCGACGAGCAAGTAAGTGCGAATTTCACGCGTCTCCCGACGATCCTCGCCCCAATCGCGCACCGTCCGCGAGGTCGCGAGCGATTGAGCGGGCAAACCGGCCCCGACCTGGCTCTCTGCTCGGCCCGGCTCGGCCGCGCGCGCGCGCGCGCGCGGCGCGCGGCGTGGTAGGAGGTCCCCATGAATGAGCTCTATGGTGGTCGACCGCGGCCGCCAGTTGGAGGCGAAGTTTATTGGCTCCGGTCGGTGCCTGCCTGTGGCGCGCGCGGGCGCGCAGGGAGTGAAGGGCACGTGTGGCCCTGGAATCCGACGAGCCCTAGGCGCCGCGCATTCCATTCCAGCGGACCCCCCCCCCCCCACCCTCCCTCTCTCCGCGTCCTCCTCCGGGCCCACCTCGCGCCCCGCTTACCTACCTGCCCCGCG